>NW_026599370.1:0-143007 GCF_023634085.1 Falco cherrug | reverse complement strand
GTTTGGAACATTTTGTCACCAGCCGAGTCGAAAATTCAGCGATTCCCCATCTCAGCCCAGAAAGCAGGTAGAACAAGTTTTGTGGTGCCTTTCAGCTGCCTACCGGGGTAGTGTAAAAAACTACCAACAGAACTCGTTTCTGGCACCTTCCCCGGTGGAGTTGTGCATGGGGTGTGTTTGGATCATTTTGTCACCAGCCGAGTCCAAAATTCAGCGATTCCCCATCTCAGCCCAGAAAGCAGGTAGAACAAGTTTTGTGGTGCCTTTCAGGTGCCTACCGGGGTAGTGTAAAAACTACCAACAGAACTCGTTTCTGGCACCTTCCCCGGTGGAGTTGTGCATGGGGTGTGTTTGGAACATTTTGTCACCAGCCGAGTCCAAAATTCAGCGATTCCCCATCTCAGCCCAGAAAGCAGGTAGAACAAGTTTTGTGGTGCCTTTCTCTTGCCTACCGGGGTAGTGTAAAAACTACCAACAGAACTCGTTTCTGGCACCTTCCCCGGTGGAGTTGTGCATGGGGTGTGTTTGGAACATTTTGTCACCAGCCGAGTCCAAAATTCAGCGATTCCCCATCTCAGCCCAGAAAGCAGGTAGAACAAGTTTTGTGGTGCCTTTCAGCTGCCTACCGGGGTAGTGTAAAAACTACCAACAGAACTCGTTTCTGGCACCTTCCCCGGTGGAGTTGTGCATGGGGTGTGTTTGGAACATTTTGTCACCAGCCGAGTCGAAAATTCAGCGATTCCCCATCTCAGCCCAGAAAGCAGGTAGAACAAGTTTTGTGGTGCCTTTCAGCTGCCTACCGGGGTAGTGTAAAAACTACCAACAGAACTCGTTTCTGGCACCTTCCCCGGTGGAGTTGTGCATGGGGTGTGTTTGGAACATTTTGTCACCAGCCGAGTCCAAAATTCAGCCGTTCCCCATCTCAGCCCAGAAAGCAGGTACAACAAGTTTTGTGGTGCCTTTCTCTTGCCTACCGGGGTAGTGTAAAAACTACCAACGGAACTCGATTCTGGCACCTTCCCCGGTGGAGTTGTGCATGGGGTGTGTTTGGAACATTTTGTCACCAGCCGAGTCCAAAATTCAGCGATTCCCCATCTCAGCCCAGAAAGCAGGTAGAACAAGTTTTGTGGTGCCTTTCAGCTGCCTACCGGGGTAGTGTAAAAACTACCAACAGAACTCGTTTCTGGCACCTTCCCCGGTGGAGGTGTGCATGGGGTGTGTTTGGAACATTTTGTCACCAGCCGAGTCCAAAATTCAGCGATTCTCCATCTCAGCCCAGAAAGCAGGTACAACAAGTTTTGTGGTGCCTTTCAGCTGCCTACCGGGGTAGTGTAAAAACTACCAACGGAACTCGTTTCTGGCACCTTCCCCGGTGGAGTTGTGCATGGGGTGTGTTTGGAACATTTTGTCACCAGCCGAGTCCAAAATTCAGCGATTCCCCATCTCAGCCCAGAAAGCAGGTAGAACAAGTTTTGTGGTGCCTTTCAGCTGCCTACCGGGGTAGTGTAAAAACTACCAACAGAACTCGTTTCTGGCACCTTCCCCGGTGGAGTTGTGCATGGGGTGTGTTTGGAACATTTTGTCACCAGCCGAGTCCAAAATTCAGCGATTCCCCATCTCAGCCCAGTAAGCAGGTAGAACAAGTTTTGTGGTGCCTTTCAGCTGCCTACCGGGGTAGTGTAAAAACTACCAACAGAACTCGTTTCTGGCACCTTCCCCGGTGGAGTTGTGCATGGGGTGTGTTTGGAACATTTTGTCACCAGCCGAGTCCAAAATTCAGCGATTCCCCATCTCAGCCCAGAAAGCAGGTAGAACAAGTTTTGTGGTGCCTTTCTCTTGCCTACCGGGGTAGTGTAAAAACTACCAACAGAACTCGTTTCTGGCACCTTCCCCGGTGGAGTTGTGCATGGGGTGTGTTTGGAACATTTTGTCACCAGCCGAGTCCAAAATTCAGCGATTCCCCATCTCAGCCCAGAAAGCAGGTAGAACAAGTTTTGTGGTGCCTTTCAGCTGCCTACCAGGGTAGTGTAAAAACTACCAACAGAACTCGTTTCTGGCACCTTCCCCGGTGGAGGTGTGCATGGGGTGTGTTTGGAACATTTTGTCACCAGCCGAGTCGAAAATTCAGCGATTCCCCATCTCAGCCCAGAAAGCAGGTAGAACAAGTTTTGTGGTGCCTTTCAGCTGCCTACCGGGGTAGTGTAAAAACTACCAACAGAACTCGTTTCTGGCACCTTCCCCGGTGGAGTTGTGCATGGGGTGTGTTTGGAACATTTTGTCACCAGCCGAGTCCAAAATTCAGCGATTCCCCATCTCAGCCCAGAAAGCAGGTAGAACAAGTTTTGTGGTGCCTTTCAGCTGCCTACCGGGGTAGTGTAAAAACTACCAACAGAACTCGTTTCTGGCACCTTCCCCGGTGGAGTTGTGCATGGGGTGTGTTTGGAACATTTTGTCACCAGCCGAGTCCAAAATTCAGCGATTCCCCATCTCAGCCCAGTAAGCAGGTAGAACAAGTTTTGTGGTGCCTTTCTCTTGCCTACCGGGGTAGTGTAAAAACTACCAACAGAACTCGTTTCTGGCACCTTCCCCGGTGGAGTTGTGCATGGGGTGTGTTTGGAACATTTTTTTACCAGCCGAGTCCAAAATTCAGCCGTTCCCCATCTCAGCCCAGAAAGCAGGTAGAACAAGTTTTGTGGTGCCTTTCTCTTGCCTACCGGGGTAGTGTAAAAACTACCAACGGAACTCGATTCTGGCACCTTCCCCGGTGGAGTTGTGCATGGGGTGTGTTTGGAACATTTTGTCACCAGCCGAGTCCAAAATTCAGCGATTCCCCATCTCAGCCCAGAAAGCAGGTAGAACAAGTTTTGTGGTGCCTTTCAGCTGCCTACCGGGGTAGTGTAAAAACTACCAACAGAACTCGTTTCTGGCACCTTCCCCGGTGGAGTTGTGCATGGGGTGTGTTTGGAACATTTTGTCACCAGCCGAGTCCAAAATTCAGCGATTCCCCATCTCAGCCCAGAAAGCAGGTAGAACAAGTTTTGTGGTGCCTTTCAGCTGCCTATCGGGGTAGTGTAAAAACTACCAACAGAACTCGTTTCTGGCACCTTCCCCGGTGGAGTTGTGCATGGGGTGTGTTTGGAACATTTTGTCACCAGCCGAGTCCAAAATTCAGCGATTCCCCATCTCAGCCCAGAAAGCAGGTAGAACAAGTTTTGTGGTGCCTTTCAGCTGCCTATCGGGGTAGTGTAAAAACTACCAACAGAACTCGTTTCTGGCACCTTCCCCGGTGGAGTTGTGCATGGGGTGTGTTTGGAACATTTTGTCACCAGCCGAGTCCAAAATTCAGCGATTCCCCATCTCAGCCCAGAAAGCAGGTAGAACAAGTTTTGTGGTGCCTTTCAGCTGCCTACCGGGGTAGTGTAAAAACTACCAACAGAACTCGTTTCTGGCACCTTCCCCGGTGGAGGTGTGCATGGGGTGTGTTTGGAACATTTTGTCACCAGCCGAGTCCAAAATTCAGCGATTCTCCATCTCAGCCCAGAAAGCAGGTACAACAAGTTTTGTGGTGCCTTTCAGCTGCCTACCGGGGTAGTGTAAAAACTACCAACGGAACTCGTTTCTGGCACCTTCCCCGGTGGAGTTGTGCATGGGGTGTGTTTGGAACATTTTGTCACCAGCCGAGTCCAAAATTCAGCGATTCCCCATCTCAGCCCAGAAAGCAGGTAGAACAAGTTTTGTGGTGCCTTTCAGCTGCCTACCGGGGTAGTGTAAAAACTACCAACAGAACTCGTTTCTGGCACCTTCCCCGGTGGAGTTGTGCATGGGGTGTGTTTGGAACATTTTGTCACCAGCCGAGTCCAAAATTCAGCGATTCCCCATCTCAGCCCAGTAAGCAGGTAGAACAAGTTTTGTGGTGCCTTTCAGCTGCCTACCGGGGTAGTGTAAAAACTACCAACAGAACTCGTTTCTGGCACCTTCCCCGGTGGAGTTGTGCATGGGGTGTGTTTGGAACATTTTGTCACCAGCCGAGTCCAAAATTCAGCGATTCCCCATCTCAGCCCAGAAAGCAGGTAGAACAAGTTTTGTGGTGCCTTTCTCTTGCCTACCGGGGTAGTGTAAAAACTACCAACAGAACTCGTTTCTGGCACCTTCCCCGGTGGAGTTGTGCATGGGGTGTGTTTGGAACATTTTGTCACCAGCCGAGTCCAAAATTCAGCGATTCCCCATCTCAGCCCAGAAAGCAGGTAGAACAAGTTTTGTGGTGCCTTTCAGCTGCCTACCAGGGTAGTGTAAAAACTACCAACAGAACTCGTTTCTGGCACCTTCCCCGGTGGAGGTGTGCATGGGGTGTGTTTGGAACATTTTGTCACCAGCCGAGTCGAAAATTCAGCGATTCCCCATCTCAGCCCAGAAAGCAGGTAGAACAAGTTTTGTGGTGCCTTTCAGCTGCCTACCGGGGTAGTGTAAAAACTACCAACAGAACTCGTTTCTGGCACCTTCCCCGGTGGAGTTGTGCATGGGGTGTGTTTGGAACATTTTGTCACCAGCCGAGTCCAAAATTCAGCGATTCCCCATCTCAGCCCAGAAAGCAGGTAGAACAAGTTTTGTGGTGCCTTTCAGCTGCCTACCGGGGTAGTGTAAAAACTACCAACAGAACTCGTTTCTGGCACCTTCCCCGGTGGAGTTGTGCATGGGGTGTGTTTGGAACATTTTGTCACCAGCCGAGTCCAAAATTCAGCGATTCCCCATCTCAGCCCAGTAAGCAGGTAGAACAAGTTTTGTGGTGCCTTTCTCTTGCCTACCGGGGTAGTGTAAAAACTACCAACAGAACTCGTTTCTGGCACCTTCCCCGGTGGAGTTGTGCATGGGGTGTGTTTGGAACATTTTTTTACCAGCCGAGTCCAAAATTCAGCCGTTCCCCATCTCAGCCCAGAAAGCAGGTAGAACAAGTTTTGTGGTGCCTTTCTCTTGCCTACCGGGGTAGTGTAAAAACTACCAACGGAACTCGATTCTGGCACCTTCCCCGGTGGAGTTGTGCATGGGGTGTGTTTGGAACATTTTGTCACCAGCCGAGTCCAAAATTCAGCGATTCCCCATCTCAGCCCAGAAAGCAGGTAGAACAAGTTTTGTGGTGCCTTTCAGCTGCCTACCGGGGTAGTGTAAAAACTACCAACAGAACTCGTTTCTGGCACCTTCCCCGGTGGAGTTGTGCATGGGGTGTGTTTGGAACATTTTGTCACCAGCCGAGTCCAAAATTCAGCGATTCCCCATCTCAGCCCAGAAAGCAGGTAGAACAAGTTTTGTGGTGCCTTTCAGCTGCCTATCGGGGTAGTGTAAAAACTACCAACAGAACTCGTTTCTGGCACCTTCCCCGGTGGAGTTGTGCATGGGGTGTGTTTGGAACATTTTGTCACCAGCCGAGTCCAAAATTCAGCGATTCCCCATCTCAGCCCAGAAAGCAGGTAGAACAAGTTTTGTGGTGCCTTTCAGCTGCCTATCGGGGTAGTGTAAAAACTACCAACAGAACTCGTTTCTGGCACCTTCCCCGGTGGAGTTGTGCATGGGGTGTGTTTGGAACATTTTGTCACCAGCCGAGTCCAAAATTCAGCGATTCCCCATCTCAGCCCAGAAAGCAGGTAGAACAAGTTTTGTGGTGCCTTTCAGCTGCCTACCGGGGTAGTGTAAAAACTACCAACAGAACTCGTTTCTGGCACCTTCCCCGGTGGAGTTGTGCATGGGGTGTGTTTGGAACATTTTGTTACCAGCCGAGTCCAAAATTCAGCGATTCCCCATCTCAGCCCAGAAAGCAGGTAGAACAAGTTTTGTGGTGCCTTTCAGCTGCCTACCGGGGTAGTGTAAAAACTACCAACGGAACTCGTTTCTGGCACCTTCCCCGGTGGAGTTGTGCATGGGGTGTGTTTGGAACATTTTGTCACCAGCCGAGTCCAAAATTCAGCGATTCCCCATCTCAGCCCAGAAAGCAGGTAGAACAAGTTTTGTGGTGCCTTTCAGCTGCCTACCGGGGTAGTGTAAAAACTACCAACAGAACTCGTTTCTGGCACCTTCCCCGGTGGAGTTGTGCATGGGGTGTGTTTGGAACATTTTGTCACCAGCCGAGTCCAAAATTCAGCGATTCCCCATCTCAGCCCAGTAAGCAGGTAGAACAAGTTTTGTGGTGCCTTTCAGCTGCCTACCGGGGTAGTGTAAAAACTACCAACAGAACTCGTTTCTGCCACCTTCCCCGGTGGAGTTGTGCATGGGGTGTGTTTGGAACATTTTGTCACCAGCCGAGTCCAAAATTCAGCGATTCCCCATCTCAGCCCAGTAAGCAGGTAGAACAAGTTTTGTGGTGCCTTTCAGCTGCCTACCGGGGTAGTGTAAAAACTACCAACAGAACTCGTTTCTGGCACCTTCCCCGGTGGAGTTGTGCATGGGGTGTGTTTGGAACATTTTGTCACCAGCCGAGTCCAAAATTCAGCGATTCCCCATCTCAGCCCAGAAAGCAGGTAGAACAAGTTTTGTGGTGCCTTTCAGCTGCCTACCGGGGTAGTGTAAAAACTACCAACAGAACTCGTTTCTGGCACCTTCCCCGGTGGAGTTGTGCATGGGGTGTGTTTGGAACATTTTGTCACCAGCCGAGTCCAAAATTCAGCGATTCCCCATCTCAGCCCAGAAAGCAGGTAGAAGAAGTTTTGTGGTGCCTTTCAGCTGCCTACCGGGGTAGTGTAAAAACTACCAACGGAACTCGTTTCTGGCACCTTCCCCGGTGGAGTTGTGCATGGGGTGTGTTTGGAACATTTTGTCACCAGCCGAGTCCAAAATTCAGCGATTCCCCATCTCAGCCCAGAAAGCAGGTAGAACAAGTTTTGTGGTGCCTTTCAGCTGCCTACCGGGGTAGTGTAAAAACTACCAACAGAACTCGTTTCTGGCGCCTTCCCCGGTGGAGTTGTGCATGGGGTGTGTTTGGAACATTTTGTCACCAGCCGAGTCCAAAATTCAGCGATTCCCCATCTCAGCCCAGAAAGCAGGTAGAACAAGTTTTGTGGTGCCTTTCAGCTGCCTACCGGGGTAGTGTAAAAACTACCAACAGAACTCGTTTCTGCCACCTTCCCCGGTGGAGTTGTGCATGGGGTGTGTTTGGAACATTTTGTCACCAGCCGAGTCCAAAATTCAGCGATTCCCCATCTCAGCCCAGTAAGCAGGTAGAACAAGTTTTGTGGTGCCTTTCAGCTGCCTACCGGGGTAGTGTAAAAACTACCAACAGAACTCGTTTCTGGCACCTTCCCCGGTGGAGTTGTGCATGGGGTGTGTTTGGAACATTTTGTCACCAGCCGAGTCCAAAATTCAGCGATTCCCCATCTCAGCCCAGAAAGCAGGTAGAACAAGTTTTGTGGTGCCTTTCAGCTGCCTACCGGGGTAGTGTAAAAACTACCAACAGAACTCGTTTCTGGCACCTTCCCCGGTGGAGTTGTGCATGG
Organism: Falco cherrug; assembly: GCF_023634085.1. Taxonomy (NCBI): domain Eukaryota; kingdom Metazoa; phylum Chordata; class Aves; order Falconiformes; family Falconidae; genus Falco; species Falco cherrug. The sequence continues at coordinate 135,529 of NW_026599370.1, read as the reverse complement.
GGTGTGTTTGGAACATTTTGTCACCAGCCGAGTCCAAAATTCAGCGATTCCCCATCTCAGCCCAGAAAGCAGGTACAACAAGTTTTGTGGTGCCTTTCAGCTGCCTACCGGGGTAGTGTAAAAACTACCAACAGAACTCGTTTCTGGCACCTTCCCCGGTGGAGTTGTGCATGGGGTGTGTTTGGAACATTTTGTCACCAGCCGAGTCCAAAATTCAGCGATTCCCCATCTCAGCCCAGAAAGCAGGTAGAACAAGTTTTGTGGTGCCTTTCAGCTGCCTACCGGGGTAGTGTAAAAACTACCAACGGAACTCGTTTCTGGCACCTTCCCCGGTGGAGTTGTGCATGGGGTGTGTTTGGAACATTTTGTCACCAGCCGAGTCCAAAATTCAGCGATTCCCCATCTCAGCCCAGAAAGCAGGTAGAACAAGTTTTGTGGTGCCTTTCAGCTGCCTACCGGGGTAGTGTAAAAACTACCAACAGAACTCGTTTCTGGCACCTTCCCCGGTGGAGTTGTGCAGGGGGTGTGTTTGGAACATTTTGTCACCAGCCGAGTCCAAAATTCAGCGATTCCCCATCTCAGCCCAGAAAGCAGGTAGAACAAGTTTTGTGGTGCCTTTCAGCTGCCTACCGGGGTAGTGTAAAAACTACCAACAGAACTCGTTTCTGCCACCTTCCCCGGTGGAGTTGTGCATGGGGTGTGTTTGGAACATTTTGTCACCAGCCGAGTCCAAAATTCAGCGATTCCCCATCTCAGCCCAGTAAGCAGGTAGAACAAGTTTTGTGGTGCCTTTCAGCTGCCTACCGGGGTAGTGTAAAAACTACCAACAGAACTCGTTTCTGGCACCTTCCCCGGTGGAGTTGTGCATGGGGTGTGTTTGGAACATTTTGTCACCAGCCGAGTCCAAAATTCAGCGATTCCCCATCTCAGCCCAGAAAGCAGGTACAACAAGTTTTGTGGTGCCTTTCAGCTGCCTACCGGGGTAGTGTAAAAACTACCAACAGAACTCGTTTCTGGCACCTTCCCCGGTGGAGTTGTGCATGGGGTGTGTTTGGAACATTTTGTCACCAGCCGAGTCCAAAATTCAGCGATTCCCCATCTCAGCCCAGAAAGCAGGTAGAACAAGTTTTGTGGTGCCTTTCAGCTGCCTACCGGGGTAGTGTAAAAACTACCAACAGAACTCGTTTCTGGCACCTTCCCCGGTGGAGTTGTGCATGGGGTGTGTTTGGAACATTTTGTCACCAGCCGAGTCCAAAATTCAGCGATTCCCCATCTCAGCCCAGAAAGCAGGTAGAACAAGTTTTGTGGTGCCTTTCAGCTGCCTACCGGGGTAGTGTAAAAACTACCAACAGAACTCGTTTCTGGCACCTTCCCCGGTGGAGTTGTGCATGGGGTGTGTTTGGAACATTTTGTCACCAGCCGAGTCCAAAATTCAGCGATTCCCCATCTCAGCCCAGAAAGCAGGTAGAACAAGTTTTGTGGTGCCTTTCAGCTGCCTACCGGGGTAGTGTAAAAACTACCAACAGAACTCGTTTCTGGCACCTTCCCCGGTGGAGTTGTGCATGGGGTGTGTTTGGAACATTTTGTCACCAGCCGAGTCCAAAATTCAGCGATTCCCCATCTCAGCCCAGAAAGCAGGTAGAACAAGTTTTGTGGTGCCTTTCAGCTGCCTACCGGGGTAGTGTAAAAACTACCAACAGAACTCGTTTCTGCCACCTTCCCCGGTGGAGTTGTGCATGGGGTGTGTTTGGAACATTTTGTCACCAGCCGAGTCCAAAATTCAGCGATTCCCCATCTCAGCCCAGAAAGCAGGTAGAACAAGTTTTGTGGTGCCTTTCTCTTGCCTACCGGGGTAGTGTAAAAACTACCAACAGAACTCGTTTCTGGCACCTTCCCCGGTGGAGTTGTGCATGGGGTGTGTTTGGAACATTTTGTCACCAGCCGAGTCCAAAATTCAGCGATTCCCCATCTCAGCCCAGAAAGCAGGTAGAACAAGTTTTGTGGTGCCTTTCAGCTGCCTACCAGGGTAGTGTAAAAACTACCAACAGAACTCGTTTCTGGCACCTTCCCCGGTGGAGTTGTGCATGGGGTGTGTTTGGAACATTTTGTCACCAGCCGAGTCCAAAATTCAGCGATTCCCCATCTCAGCCCAGAAAGCAGGTAGAACAAGTTTTGTGGTGCCTTTCAGCTGCCTACCGGGGTAGTGTAAAAACTACCAACAGAACTCGTTTCTGGCACCTTCCCCGGTGGAGGTGTGCATGGGGTGTGTTTGGAACATTTTGTCACCAGCCGAGTCCAAAATTCAGCGATTCCCCATCTCAGCCCAGAAAGCAGGTAGAACAAGTTTTGTGGTGCCTTTCAGCTGCCTACCGGGGTAGTGTAAAAACTACCAACAGAACTCGTTTCTGGCACCTTCCCCGGTGGAGTTGTGCATGGGGTGTGTTTGGAACATTCTGTCACCAGCCGAGTCCAAAATTCAGCTGTTCCCCATCTGTAGCCCAGGAAGCAGATAAGAAAAGGTTTAATGGTGCCTTTCAGCTGCCTACCGGGGTAGTGTAAAAACTACCAACGGAACTCGTTTCTGGCACCTTCCCCGGTGGAGTTGTGCATGGGGTGTGTTTGGAACATTTTGTCACCAGCCGAGTCCAAAATTCAGCGATTCCCCATCTCAGCCCAGAAAGCAGGTAGAACAAGTTTTGTGGTGCCTTTCAGGTGCCTACCGGGGTAGTGTAAAAACTACCAACAGAACTCGTTTCTGGCACCTTCCCCGGTGGAGTTGTGCATGGGGTGTGTTTGGAACATTTTGTCACCAGCCGAGTCCAAAATTCAGCGATTCCCCATCTCAGCCCAGAAAGCAGGTAGAACAAGTTTTGTGGTGCCTTTCAGGTGCCTACCGGGGTAGTGTAAAAACTACCAACAGAACTCCTTTCTGGCACCTTCCCCGGTGGAGTTGTGCATGGGGTGTGTTTGGAACATTTTGTCAGCAGCCGAGTCCAAAATTCAGCGATTCCCCATCTCAGCCCAGAAAGCAGGTAGAACAAGTTTTGTGGTGCCTTTCAGCTGCCTACCGGGGTAGTGTAAAAACTACCAACAGAACTCGTTTCTGGCACCTTCCCCGGTGGAGTTGTGCATGGGGTGTGTTTGGAACATTTTGTCACCAGCCGAGTCCAAAATTCAGCGATTCCCCATCTCAGCCCAGAAAGCAGGTAGAACAAGTTTTGTGGTGCCTTTCAGCTGCCTACCGGGGTAGTGTAAAAACTACCAACAGAACTCGTTTCTGGCACCTTCCCCGGTGGAGTTGTGCATGGGGTGTGTTTGGAACATTTTGTCACCAGCCGAGTCCAAAATTCAGCGATTCCCCATCTCAGCCCAGAAAGCAGGTAGAACAAGTTTTGTGGTGCCTTTCAGCTGCCTACCGGGGTAGTGTAAAAACTACCAACAGAACTCGTTTCTGGCACCTTCCCCGGTGGAGTTGTGCATGGGGTGTGTTTGGAACATTTTGTCACCAGCCGAGTCCAAAATTCAGCGATTCCCCATCTCAGCCCAGAAAGCAGGTAGAACAAGTTTTGTGGTGCCTTTCAGCTGCCTACCGGGGTAGTGTAAAAACTACCAACAGAACTCGATTCTGGCACCTTCCCCGGTGGAGTTGTGCATGGGGTGTGTTTGGAACATTTTGTCACCAGCCGAGTCCAAAATTCAGCGATTCCCCATCTCAGCCCAGAAAGCAGGTAGAACAAGTTTTGTGGTGCCTTTCAGCTGCCTACCGGGGTAGTGTAAAAACTACCAACAGAACTCGTTTCTGGCACCTTCCCCGGTGGAGTTGTGCATGGGGTGTGTTTGGAACATTTTGTCACCAGCCGAGTCCAAAATTCAGCGATTCCCCATCTCAGCCCAGAAAGCAGGCAGAACAAGTTTTGTGGTGCCTTTCAGCTGCCTACCGGGGTAGTGTAAAAACTACCAACAGAACTCGTTTCTGGCACCTTCCCCGGTGGAGTTGTGCATGGGGTGTGTTTGGAACATTTTGTCACCAGCCGAGTCCAAAATTCAGCGATTCCCCATCTCAGCCCAGAAAGCAGGTAGAACAAGTTTTGTGGTGCCTTTCTCTTGCCTACCGGGGTAGTGTAAAAACTACCAACAGAACTCGTTTCTGGCACCTTCCCCGGTGGAGTTGTGCATGGGGTGTGTTTGGAACATTTTGTCACCAGCCGAGTCCAAAATTCAGCGATTCCCCATCTCAGCCCAGAAAGCAGGTAGAACAAGTTTTGTGGTGCCTTTCAGCTGCCTACCGGGGTAGTGTAAAAACTACCAACAGAACTCGTTTCTGGCACCTTCCCCGGTGGAGTTGTGCATGGGGTGTGTTTGGAACATTTTGTCACCAGCCGAGTCCAAAATTCAGCGATTCCCCATCTCAGCCCAGAAAGCAGGTAGAACAAGTTTTGTGGTGCCTTTCAGCTGCCTACCGGGGTAGTGTAAAAACTACCAACAGAACTCGTTTCTGGCACCTTCCCCGGTGGAGGTGTGCATGGGGTGTGTTTGGAACATTTTGTCACCAGCCGAGTCCAAAATTCAGCGATTCCCCATCTCAGCCCAGAAAGCAGGCAGAACAAGTTTTGTGGTGCCTTTCAGCTGCCTACCGGGGTAAGGTAAAAACTACCAACAGAACTCCTTTCTGGCACCTTCCCCGGTGGAGTTGTGCATGGGGTGTGTTTGGAACATTTTGTCAGCAGCCGAGTCCAAAATTCAGCCGTTCCCCATCTCAGCCCAGAAAGCAGGTACAACAAGTTTTGTGGTGCCTTTCTCTTGCCTACCGGGGTAGTGTAAAAACTACCAACGGAACTCGTTTCTGGCACCTTCCCCGGTGGAGTTGTGCATGGGGTGTGTTTGGAACATTTTGTCACCAGCCGAGTCCAAAATTCAGCGATTCCCCATCTCAGCCCAGAAAGCAGGTAGAACAAGTTTTGTGGTGCCTTTCTCTTGCCTACCGGGGTAGTGTAAAAACTACCAACAGAACTCGTTTCTGGCACCTTCCCCGGTGGAGTTGTGCATGGGGTGTGTTTGGAACATTTTGTCACCAGCCGAGTCCAAAATTCAGCGATTCCCCATCTCAGCCCAGAAAGCAGGTAGAACAAGTTTTGTGGTGCCTTTCTCTTGCCTACCGGGGTAGTGTAAAAACTACCAACAGAACTCGTTTCTGGCACCTTCCCCGGTGGAGTTGTGCATGGGGTGTGTTTGGAACATTTTGTCACCAGCCGAGTCCAAAATTCAGCGATTCCCCATCTCAGCCCAGAAAGCAGGTAGAACAAGTTTTGTGGTGCCTTTCAGCTGCCTACCGGGGTAGTGTAAAAACTACCAACAGAACTCGTTTCTGGCACCTTCCCCGGTGGAGTTGTGCATGGGGTGTGTTTGGAACATTTTGTCACCAGCCGAGTCCAAAATTCAGCGATTCCCCATCTCAGCCCAGAAAGCAGGTAGAACAAGTTTTGTGGTGCCTTTCAGCTGCCTACCGGGGTAGTGTAAAAACTACCAACAGAACTCGTTTCTGGCACCTTCCCCGGTGGAGTTGTGCATGGGGTGTGTTTGGAACATTTTGTCACCAGCCGAGTCCAAAATTCAGCGATTCCCCATCTCAGCCCAGAAAGCAGGTAGAACAAGTTTTGTGGTGCCTTTCAGCTGCCTACCGGGGTAGTGTAAAAACTACCAACAGAACTCGTTTCTGGCACCTTCCCCGGTGGAATTGTGCATGGGGTGTGTTTGGAACATTTTGTCACCAGCCGAGTCCAAAATTCAGCGATTCCCCATCTCAGCCCAGAAAGCAGGTAGAACAAGTTTTGTGGTGCCTTTCAGCTGCCTACCGGGGTAGTGTAAAAACTACCAACGGAACTCGTTTCTGGCACCTTCCCCGGTGGAGGTGTGCATGGGGTGTGTTTGGAACATTTTGTCACCAGCCGAGTCCAAAATTCAGCGATTCCCCATCTCAGCCCAGAAAGCAGGTAGAACAAGTTTTGTGGTGCCTTTCAGCTGCCTACCGGGGTAGTGTAAAAACTACCAACAGAACTCGTTTCTGGCACCTTCCCCGGTGGAGTTGTGCATGGGGTGTGTTTGGAACATTTTGTCACCAGCCGAGTCCAAAATTCAGCGATTCCCCATCTCAGCCCAGTAAGCAGGTAGAACAAGTTTTGTGGTGCCTTTCTCTTGCCTACCGGGGTAGTGTAAAAACTACCAACAGAACTCGTTTCTGGCACCTTCCCCGGTGGAGTTGTGCATGGGGTGTGTTTGGAACATTTTGTCACCAGCCGAGTCCAAAATTCAGCGATTCCCCATCTCAGCCCAGAAAGCAGGTAGAACAAGTTTTGTGGTGCCTTTCAGCTGCCTACCGGGGTAGTGTAAAAACTACCAACAGAACTCCTTTCTGGCACCTTCCCCGGTGGAGTTGTGCATGGGGTGTGTTTGGAACATTTTTTTACCAGCCGAGTCCAAAATTCAGCCGTTCCCCATCTCAGCCCAGAAAGCAGGTACAACAAGTTTTGTGGTGCCTTTCTCTTGCCTACCGGGGTAGTGTAAAAACTACCAACAGAACTCGATTCTGGCACCTTCCCCGGTGGAGTTGTGCATGGGGTGTGTTTGGAACATTTTGTCACCAGCCGAGTCCAAAATTCAGCGATTCCCCATCTCAGCCCAGAAAGCAGGTAGAACAAGTTTTGTGGTGCCTTTCAGATGCCTACCGGGGTAGTGTAAAAACTACCAACAGAACTCGTTTCTGGCACCTTCCCCGGTGGAGTTGTGCATGGGGTGTGTTTGGAACATTTTGTCACCAGCCGAGTCCAAAATTCAGCGATTCCCCATCTCAGCCCAGAAAGCAGGTAGAACAAGTTTTGTGGTGCCTTTCAGCTGCCTATCGGGGTAGTGTAAAAACTACCAACAGAACTCGTTTCTGGCACCTTCCCCGGTGGAGTTGTGCATGGGGTGTGTTTGGAACATTTTGTCACCAGCCGAGTCCAAAATTCAGCGATTCCCCATCTCAGCCCAGAAAGCAGGTAGAACAAGTTTTGTGGTGCCTTTCAGCTGCCTATCGGGGTAGTGTAAAAACTACCAACAGAACTCGTTTCTGGCACCTTCCCCGGTGGAGTTGTGCATGGGGTGTGTTTGGAACATTTTGTCACCAGCCGAGTCCAAAATTCAGCGATTCCCCATCTCAGCCCAGAAAGCAGGTAGAACAAGTTTTGTGGTGCCTTTCAGCTGCCTACCGGGGTAGTGTAAAAACTACCAACAGAACTCGTTTCTGGCACCTTCCCCGGTGGAGTTGTGCATGGGGTGTGTTTGGAACATTTTGTCACCAGCCGAGTCCAAAATTCAGCGATTCCCCATCTCAGCCCAGAAAGCAGGTAGAACAAGTTTTGTGGTGCCTTTCTCTTGCCTACCGGGGTAGTGTAAAAACTACCAACAGAACTCGTTTCTGGCACCTTCCCCGGTGGAGTTGTGCATGGGGTGTGTTTGGAACATTTTGTCACCAGCCGAGTCCAAAATTCAGCGATTCCCCATCTCAGCCCAGAAAGCAGGTAGAACAAGTTTTGTGGTGCCTTTCTCTTGCCTACCGGGGTAGTGTAAAAACTACCAACAGAACTCGTTTCTGGCACCTTCCCCGGTGGAGTTGTGCATGGGGTGTGTTTGGAACATTTTGTCACCAGCCGAGTCCAAAATTCAGCGATTCCCCATCTCAGCCCAGAAAGCAGGTAGAACAAGTTTTGTGGTGCCTTTCAGCTGCCTACCGGGGTAGTGTAAAAACTACCAACGGAACTCGTTTCTGGCACCTTCCCCGGTGGAGTTGTGCATGGGGTGTGTTTGGAACATTTTGTCACCAGCCGAGTCCAAAATTCAGCGATTCCCCATCTCAGCCCAGAAAGCAGGTAGAACAAGTTTTGTGGTGCCTTTCAGCTGCCTACCGGGGTAGTGTAAAAACTACCAACAGAACTCGTTTCTGGCACCTTCCCCGGTGGAGTTGTGCATGGGGTGTGTTTGGAACATTTTGTCACCAGCCGAGTCCAAAATTCAGCGATTCCCCATCTCAGCCCAGAAAGCAGGTAGAACAAGTTTTGTGGTGCCTTTCAGGTGCCTACCGGGGTAGTGTAAAAACTACCAACAGAACTCGTTTCTGGCACCTTCCCCGGTGGAGTTGTGCATGGGGTGTGTTTGGAACATTTTGTCACCAGCCGAGTCGAAAATTCAGCGATTCCCCATCTCAGCCCAGTAAGCAGGTAGAACAAGTTTTGTGGTGCCTTGCAGCTGCCTACCGGGGTAGTGTAAAAACTACCAACAGAACTCGTTTCTGGCACCTTCCCCGGTGGAGTTGTGCATGGGGTGTGTTTGGAACATTTTGTCAGCAGCCGAGTCCAAAATTCAGCGATTCCCCATCTCAGCCCAGAAAGCAGGTAGAACAAGTTTTGTGGTGCCTTTCAGCTGCCTACCGGGGTACTGTAAAAACTACCAACAGAACTCGTTTCTGGCACCTTCCCCGGTGGAGTTGTGCATGGGGTGTGTTTGGAACATTTTGTCACCAGCCGAGTCCAAAATTCAGCGATTCCCCATCTCAGCCCAGAAAGCAGGTAGAACAAGTTTTGTGGTGCCTTTCAGCTGCCTACCGGGGTAGTGTAAAAACTACCAACAGAACTCGTTTCTGGCACCTTCCCCGGTGGAGTTGTGCATGGGGTGTGTTTGGAACATTTTGTCACCAGCCGAGTCCAAAATTCAGCGATTCCCCATCTCAGCCCAGAAAGCAGGTAGAACAAGTTTTGTGGTGCCTTTCAGCTGCCTACCGGGGTACTGTAAAAACTACCAACAGAACTCGTTTCTGGCACCTTCCCCGGTGGAGTTGTGCATGGGGTGTGTTTGGAACATTTTGTCACCAGCCGAGTCCAAAATTCAGCGATTCCCCATCTCAGCCCAGAAAGCAGGTAGAACAAGTTTTGTGGTGCCTTTCAGCTGCCTACCGGGGTAGTGTAAAAACTACCAACAGAACTCGTTTCTGGCACCTTCCCCGGTGGAGTTGTGCATGGGGTGTGTTTGGAACATTTTGTCACCAGCCGAGTCCAAAATTCAGCGATTCCCCATCTCAGCCCAGAAAGCAGGTAGAACAAGTTTTGTGGTGCCTTTCAGCTGCCTACCGGGGTAGTGTAAAAACTACCAACAGAACTCGTTTCTGGCACCTTCCCCGGTGGAGTTGTGCATGGGGTGTGTTTGGAACATTTTGTCACCAGCCGAGTCCAAAATTCAGCGATTCCCCATCTCAGCCCAGAAAGCAGGCAGAACAAGTTTTGTGGTGCCTTTCAGCTGCCTACCGGGGTAGTGTAAAAACTACCAACAGAACTCGTTTCTGGCACCTTCCCCGGTGGAGTTGTGCATGGGGTGTGTTTGGAACATTTTGTCACCAGCCGAGTCCAAAATTCAGCTCTTCCCCATCTCAGCCCAGAAAGCAGGTAGAACAAGTTTTGTGGTGCCTTTCAGCTGCCTACCGGGGTAGTGTAAAAACTACCAACAGAACTCGTTTCTGGCACCTTCCCCGGTGGAGGTGTGCATGGGGTGTGTTTGGAACATTTTGTCACCAGCCGAGTCCAAAATTCAGCGATTCCCCATCTCAGCCCAGAAAGCAGGCAGAACAAGTTTTGTGGTGCCTTTCAGCTGCCTACCGGGGTAGTGTAAAAACTACCAACAGAACTCCTTTCTGGCACCTTCCCCGGTGGAGTTGTGCATGGGGTGTGTTTGGAACATTTTGTCAGCAGCCGAGTCCAAAATTCAGCCGTTCCCCATCTCAGCCCAGAAAGCAGGTACAACAAGTTTTGTGGTGCCTTTCTCTTGCCTACCGGGGTAGTGTAAAAACTACCAACGGAACTCGTTTCTGGCACCTTCCCCGGTGGAGTTGTGCATGGGGTGTGTTTGGAACATTTTGTCACCAGCCGAGTCCAAAATTCAGCGATTCCCCATCTCAGCCCAGAAAGCAGGTAGAACAAGTTTTGTGGTGCCTTTCAGCTGCCTACCGGGGTAGTGTAAAAACTACCAAAAGAACTTGTTTCTGGCACCTTCCCCGGTGGAGGTGTGCATGGGGTGTGTTTGGAACATTTTGTCACCAGCCGAGTCCAAAATTCAGCGATTCCCCATCTCAGCCCAGAAAGCAGGTAGAACAAGTTTTGTGGTGCCTTTCAGCTGCCTACCGGGGTAGTGTAAAAACTACCAACAGAACTCGTTTCTGGCACCTTCCCCGGTGGAGGTGTGCATGGGGTGTGTTTGGAACATTTTGTCACCAGCCGAGTCCAAAATTCAGCGATTCCCCATCTCAGCCCAGAAAGCAGGCAGAACAAGTTTTGTGGTGCCTTTCAGCTGCCTACCGGGGTAGTGTAAAAACTACCAACAGAACTCCTTTCTGGCACCTTCCCCGGTGGAGTTGTGCATGGGGTGTGTTTGGAACATTTTGTCAGCAGCCGAGTCCAAAATTCAGCCGTTCCCCATCTCAGCCCAGAAAGCAGGTACAACAAGTTTTGTGGTGCCTTTCTCTTGCCTACCGGGGTAGTGTAAAAACTACCAACGGAACTCGTTTCTGGCACCTTCCCCGGTGGAGTTGTGCATGGGGTGTGTTTGGAACATTTTGTCACCAGCCGAGTCCAAAATTCAGCGATTCCCCATCTCAGCCCAGAAAGCAGGTAGAACAAGTTTTGTGGTGCCTTTCAGCTGCCTACCGGGGTAGTGTAAAAACTACCAAAAGAACTTGTTTCTGGCACCTTCCCCGGTGGAGGTGTGCATGGGGTGTGTTTGGAACATTTTGTCACCAGCCGAGTCCAAAATTCAGCGATTCCCCATCTCAGCCCAGAAAGCAGGTAGAACAAGTTTTGTGGTGCCTTTCAGCTGCCTACCGGGGTAGTGTAAAAACTACCAACAGAACTCGTTTCTGGCACCTTCCCCGGTGGAGGTGTGCATGGGGTGTGTTTGGAACATTTTGTCACCAGCCGAGTCCAAAATTCAGCGATTCCCCATCTCAGCCCAGAAAGCAGGCAGAACAAGTTTTGTGGTGCCTTTCAGCTGCCTACCGGGGTAGTGTAAAAACTACCAACAGAACTCCTTTCTGGCACCTTCCCCGGTGGAGTTGTGCATGGGGTGTGTTTGGAACATTTTGTCAGCAGCCGAGTCCAAAATTCAGCCGTTCCCCATTTCAGCCCAGAAAGCAGGTACAACAAGTTTTGTGGTGCCTTTCTCTTGCCTACCGGGGTAGTGTAAAAACTACCAACGGAACTCGTTTCTGGCACCTTCCCCGGTGGAGTTGTGCATGGGGTGTGTTTGGAACATTTTGTCACCAGCCGAGTCCAAAATTCAGCGATTCCCCATCTCAGCCCAGAAAGCAGGTAGAACAAGTTTTGTGGTGCCTTTCTCTTGCCTACCGGGGTAGTGTAAAAACTACCAACAGAACTCGTTTCTGGCACCTTCCCCGGTGGAGTTGTGCATGGGGTGTGTTTGGAACATTTTGTCACCAGCCGAGTCCAAAATTCAGCGATTCCCCATCTCAGCCCAGAAAGCAGGTAGAACAAGTTTTGTGGTGCCTTTCAGCTGCCTACCGGGGTAGTGTAAAAACTACCAACAGAACTCGTTTCTGGCACCTTCCCCGGTGGAGTTGTGCATGGGGTGTGTTTGGAACATTTTGTCACCAGCCGAGTCCAAAATTCAGCGATTCCCCATCTCAGCCCAGAAAGCAGGTAGAACAAGTTTTGTGGTGCCTTTCAGCTGCCTACCGGGGTAGTGTAAAAACTACCAACAGAACTCGTTTCTGGCACCTTCCCCGGTGGAGTTGTGCATGGGGTGTGTTTGGAACATTTTGTCACCAGCCGAGTCCAAAATTCAGCGATTCCCCATCTCAGCCCAGAAAGCAGGTAGAACAAGTTTTGTGGTGCCTTTCAGCTGCCTACCGGGGTAGTGTAAAAACTACCAACAGAACTCGTTTCTGGCACCTTCCCCGGTGGAGTTGTGCATGGGGTGTGTTTGGAACATTTTGTCACCAGCCGAGTCCAAAATTCAGCGATTCCCCATCTCAGCCCAGAAAGCAGGTAGAACAAGTTTTGTGGTGCCTTTCAGCTGCCTACCGGGGTAGTGTAAAAACTACCAACAGAACTCGTTTCTGGCACCTTCCCCGGTGGAGGTGTGCATGGGGTGTGTTTGGAACATTTTGTCACCAGCCGAGTCCAAAATTCAGCGATTCCCCATCTCAGCCCAGAAAGCAGGTAGAACAAGTTTTGTGGTGCCTTTCAGCTGCCTACCGGGGTAGTGTAAAAACTACCAACAGAACTCGTTTCTGGCACCTTCCCCGGTGGAGTTGTGCATGGGGTGTGTTTGGAACATTTTGTCACCAGCCGAGTCCAAAATTCAGCGATTCCCCATCTCAGCCCAGTAAGCAGGTAGAACAAGTTTTGTGGTGCCTTTCTCTTGCCTACCGGGGTAGTGTAAAAACTACCAACAGAACTCGTTTCTGGCACCTTCCCCGGTGGAGGTGTGCATGGGGTGTGTTTGGAACATTTTGTCACCAGCCGAGTCCAAAATTCAGCGATTCCCCATCTCAGCCCAGAAAGCAGGTAGAACAAGTTTTGTGGTGCCTTTCAGCTGCCTACCGGGGTAGTGTAAAAACTACCAACAGAACTCGTTTCTGGCACCTTCCCCGGTGGAGTTGTGCATGGGGTGTGTTTGGAACATTTTGTCACCAGCCGAGTCCAAAATTCAGCGATTCCCCATCTCAGCCCAGAAAGCAGGTAGAACAAGTTTTGTGGTGCCTTTCAGCTGCCTACCGGGGTAGTGTAAAAACTACCAACAGAACTCGTTTCTGGCACCTTCCCCGGTGGAGGTGTGCATGGGGTGTGTTTGGAACATTTTGTCACCAGCCGAGTCCAAAATTCAGCGATTCCCCATCTCAGCCCAGAAAGCAGGCAGAACAAGTTTTGTGGTGCCTTTCAGCTGCCTACCGGGGTAGTGTAAAAACTACCAACAGAACTCCTTTCTGGCACCTTCCCCGGTGGAGTTGTGCATGGGGTGTGTTTGGAACATTTTGTCAGCAGCCGAGTCCAAAATTCAGCCGTTCCCCATTTCAGCCCAGAAAGCAGGTACAACAAGTTTTGTGGTGCCTTTCTCTTGCCTACCGGGGTAGTGTAAAAACTACCAACGGAACTCGTTTCTGGCACCTTCCCCGGTGGAGTTGTGCATGGGGTGTGTTTGGAACATTTTGTCACCAGCCGAGTCCAAAATTCAGCGATTCCCCATCTCAGCCCAGAAAGCAGGTAGAACAAGTTTTGTGGTGCCTTTCTCTTGCCTACCGGGGTAGTGTAAAAACTACCAACAGAACTCGTTTCTGGCACCTTCCCCGGTGGAGTTGTGCATGGGGTGTGTTTGGAACATTTTGTCACCAGCCGAGTCCAAAATTCAGCGATTCCCCATCTCAGCCCAGAAAGCAGGTAGAACAAGTTTTGTGGTGCCTTTCAGCTGCCTACCGGGGTAGTGTAAAAACTACCAACAGAACTCGTTTCTGGCACCTTCCCCGGTGGAGTTGTGCATGGGGTGTGTTTGGAACATTTTGTCACCAGCCGAGTCCAAAATTCAGCGATTCCCCATCTCAGCCCAGAAAGCAGGTAGAACAAGTTTTGTGGTGCCTTTCAGCTGCCTACCGGGGTAGTGTAAAAACTACCAACAGAACTCGTTTCTGGCACCTTCCCCGGTGGAGTTGTGCATGGGGTGTGTTTGGAACATTTTGTCACCAGCCGAGTCCAAAATTCAGCGATTCCCCATCTCAGCCCAGAAAGCAGGTAGAACAAGTTTTGTGGTGCCTTTCAGGTGCCTACCGGGGTAGTGTAAAAACTACCAACAGAACTCGTTTCTGGCACCTTCCCCGGTGGAGTTGTGCATGGGGTGTGTTTGGAACATTTTGTCACCAGCCGAGTCCAAAATTCAGCGATTCCCCATCTCAGCCCAGAAAGCAGGTAGAACAAGTTTTGTGGTGCCTTTCAGCTGCCTACCGGGGTAGTGTAAAAACTACCAACAGAACTCGTTTCTGGCACCTTCCCCGGTGGAGGTGTGCATGGGGTGTGTTTGGAACATTTTGTCACCAGCCGAGTCCAAAATTCAGCGATTCCCCATCTCAGCCCAGAAAGCAGGTAGAACAAGTTTTGTGGTGCCTTTCAGCTGCCTACCGGGGTAGTGTAAAAACTACCAACAGAACTCGTTTCTGGCACCTTCCCCGGTGGAGTTGTGCATGGGGTGTGTTTGGAACATTTTGTCACCAGCCGAGTCCAAAATTCAGCGATTCCCCATCTCAGCCCAGTAAGCAGGTAGAACAAGTTTTGTGGTGCCTTTCTCTTGCCTACCGGGGTAGTGTAAAAACTACCAACAGAACTCGTTTCTGGCACCTTCCCCGGTGGAGTTGTGCATGGGGTGTGTTTGGAAACATTTTGTCACCAGCCGAGTCCAAAATTCAGCGATTCCCCATCTCAGCCGAGAAAGCAGGTAGAACAAGTTTTGTGGTGCCTTTCAGCTGCCTACCGGGGTAGTGTAAAAACTACCAACAGAACTCCTTTCTGGCACCTTCCCCGGTGGAGTTGTGCATGGGGTGTGTTTGGAACATTTTTTTACCAGCCGAGTCCAAAATTCAGCCGTTCCCCATCTCAGGCCCAGAAAGCAGGTACAACAAGTTTTGTGGTGCCTTTCTCTTGCCTACCGGGGTAGTGTAAAAACTACCAACGGAACTCGATTCTGGCACCTTCCCCGGTGGAGTTGTGCATGGGGTGTGTTTGGAACATTTTGTCACCAGCCGAGTCCAAAATTCAGCGATTCCCCATCTCAGCCCAGAAAGCAGGTAGAACAAGTTTTGTGGTGCCTTTCAGCTGCCTACCGGGGTAGTGTAAAAACTACCAACAGAACTCGTTTCTGGCACCTTCCCCGGTGGAGTTGTGCATGGGGTGTGTTTGGAACATTTTGTCACCAGCCGAGTCCAAAATTCAGCGATTCCCCATCTCAGCCCAGAAAGCAGTAGAACAAGTTTTGTGGTGCCTTTCAGCTGCCTATCGGGGTAGTGTAAAAACTACCAACAGAACTCGTTTCTGGCACCTTCCCCGGTGGAGTTGTGCATGGGGTGTGTTTGGAACATTTTGTCACCAGCCGAGTCCAAAATTCAGCGATTCCCCATCTCAGCCCAGAAAGCAGGTAGAACAAGTTTTGTGGTGCCTTTCAGCTGCCTATCGGGGTAGTGTAAAAACTACCAACAGAACTCGTTTCTGGCACCTTCCCCGGTGGAGTTGTGCATGGGGTGTGTTTGGAACATTTTGTCACCAGCCGAGTCCAAAATTCAGCGATTCCCCATCTCAGCCCAGAAAGCAGGTAGAACAAGTTTTGTGGTGCCTTTCAGCTGCCTACCGGGGTACTGTAAAAACTACCAACAGAACTCGTTTCTGGCACCCTTCCCCGGTGGAGTTGTGCATGGGGTGTGTTTGGAACATTTTGTCACCAGCCGAGTCCAAAATTCAGCCGTTCCCCATCTCAGCCCAGAAAGCAGGTAGAACAAGTTTTGTGGTGCCTTTCTCTTGCCTACCGGGGTAGTGTAAAAACTACCAACAGAACTCGTTTCTGGCACCTTCCCCGGTGGAGTTGTGCATGGGGTGTGTTTGGAACATTTTGTCACCAGCCGAGTCCAAAATTCAGCGATTCCCCATCTCAGCCCAGAAAGCAGGTAGAACAAGTTTTGTGGTGCCTTTCTCTTGCCTACCGGGGTAGTGTAAAAACTACCAACAGAACTCGTTTCTGGCACCTTCCCCCGGTGGAGTTGTGCATGGGGTGTGTTTGGAACATTTTGTCACCAGCCGAGTCCAAAATTCAGCGATTCCCCATCTCAGCCCAGAAAGCAGGTAGAACAAGTTTTGTGGTGCCTTTCAGCTGCCTACCGGGGTAGTGTAAAAACTACCAACGGAACTCGTTTCTGGCACCCTTCCCCGGTGGAGTTGTGCATGGGGTGTGTTTGGAACATTTTGTCACCAGCCGAGTCCAAAATTCAGCGATTCCCCATCTCAGCCCAGAAAGCAGGTAGAACAAGTTTTGTGGTGCCTTTCAGCTGCCTACCGGGGTAGTGTAAAAACTACCAACAGAACTCGTTTCTGGCACCTTCCCCGGTGGAGTTGTGCATGGGGTGTGTTTGGAACATTTTGTCACCAGCCGAGTCCAAAATTCAGCGATTCCCCATCTCAGCCAGAAAGCAGGTAGAACAAGTTTTGTGGTGCCTTTCAGCTGCCTACCGGGGTAGTGTAAAAACTACCAACAGAACTCGTTTCTGGCACCTTCCCCGGTGGAGTTGTGCATGGGGTGTGTTTGGAACATTTTGTCACCAGCCGAGTCCAAAATTCAGCGATTCCCCATCTCAGCCCAGAAAGCAGGTAGAACAAGTTTTGTGGTGCCTTTCAGCTGCCTACCGGGGTAGTGTAAAAACTACCAACAGAACTCGTTTCTGGCACCTTCCCCGGTGGAGTTGTGCATGGGGTGTGTTTGGAACATTTTGTCACCAGCCGAGTCCAAAATTCAGCGATTCCCCATCTCAGCCCAGAAAGCAGGTAGAACAAGTTTTGTGGTGCCTTTCAGCTGCCTACCGGGGTAGTGTAAAAACTACCAACGGAACTCGTTTCTGGCACCTTCCCCGGTGGAGTTGTGCATGGGGTGTGTTTGGAACATTTTGTCACCAGCCGAGTCCAAAATTCAGCGATTCCCCATCTCAGCCCAGAAAGCAGGTAGAACAAGTTTTGTGGTGCCTTTCAGCTGCCTACCGGGGTAGTGTAAAAACTACCAACAGAACTCGTTTCTGGCACCTTCCCCGGTGGAGTTGTGCATGGGGTGTGTTTGGAACATTTTGTCACCAGCCGAGTCCAAAATTCAGCGATTCCCCATCTCAGCCCAGTAAGCAGGTAGAACAAGTTTTGTGGTGCCTTTCTCTTGCCTACCGGGGTAGTGTAAAAACTACCAACAGAACTCGTTTCTGGCACCTTCCCCGGTGGAGTTGTGCATGGGGTGTGTTTGGAACATTTTGTCACCAGCCGAGTCCAAAATTCAGCGATTCCCCATCTCAGCCCAGAAAGCAGGTAGAACAAGTTTTGTGGTGCCTTTCAGCTGCCTACCGGGGTACTGTAAAAACTACCAACAGAACTCGTTTCTGGCACCTTCCCCGGTGGAGTTGTGCATGGGGTGTGTTTGGAACATTTTGTCACCAGCCGAGTCCAAAATTCAGCCGTTCCCCATCTCAGCCCAGAAAGCAGGTAGAACAAGTTTTGTGGTGCCTTTCTCTTGCCTACCGGGGTAGTGTAAAAACTACCAACAGAACTCGTTTCTGGCACCTTCCCCGGTGGAGTTGTGCATGGGGTGTGTTTGGAACATTTTGTCACCAGCCGAGTCCAAAATTCAGCGATTCCCCATCTCAGCCCAGAAAGCAGGTAGAACAAGTTTTGTGGTGCCTTTCTCTTGCCTACCAGGGTAGTGTAAAAACTACCAACAGAACTCGTTTCTGGCACCTTCCCCGGTGGAGTTGTGCATGGGGTGTGTTTGGAACATTTTGTCACCAGCCGAGTCCAAAATTCAGCGATTCCCCATCTCAGCCCAGAAAGCAGGTAGAACAAGTTTTGTGGTGCCTTTCAGCTGCCTACCGGGGTAGTGTAAAAACTACCAACGGAACTCGTTTCTGGCACCTTCCCCGGTGGAGTTGTGCATGGGGTGTGTTTGGAACATTTTGTCACCAGCCGAGTCCAAAATTCAGCGATTCCCCCATCTCAGCCCAGAAAGCAGGTAGAACAAGTTTTGTGGTGCCTTTCAGCTGCCTACCGGGGTAGTGTAAAAACTACCAACAGAACTCGTTTCTGGCACCTTCCCCCGGTGGAGTTGTGCATGGGGTGTGTTTGGAACATTTTGTCACCAGCCGAGTCCAAAATTCAGCGATTCCCCATCTCAGCCCAGAAAGCAGGTAGAACAAGTTTTGTGGTGCCTTTCAGCTGCCTACCGGGGTAGTGTAAAAACTACCAACAGAACTCGTTTCTGGCACCTTCCCCGGTGGAGTTGTGCATGGGGTGTGTTTGGAACATTTTGTCACCAGCCGAGTCCAAAATTCAGCGATTCCCCATCTCAGCCCAGAAAGCAGGTAGAACAAGTTTTGTGGTGCCTTTCAGCTGCCTACCGGGGTAGTGTAAAAAACTACCAACAGAACTCGTTTCTGGCACCTTCCCCGGTGGAGTTGTGCATGGGGTGTGTTTGGAACATTTTGTCACCAGCCGAGTCCAAAATTCAGCGATTCCCCATCTCAGCCCAGAAAGCAGGTAGAACAAGTTTTGTGGTGCCTTTCAGCTGCCTACCGGGGTAGTGTAAAAACTACCAACGGAACTCGTTTCTGGCACCTTCCCCGGTGGAGTTGTGCATGGGGTGTGTTTGGAACATTTTGTCACCAGCCGAGTCCAAAATTCAGCGATTCCCCATCTCAGCCCAGAAAGCAGGTAGAACAAGTTTTGTGGTGCCTTTCAGCTGCCTACCGGGGTAGTGTAAAAACTACCAACAGAACTCGTTTCTGGCACCTTCCCCGGTGGAGTTGTGCATGGGGTGTGTTTGGAACATTTTGTCACCAGCCGAGTCCAAAATTCAGCGATTCCCCATCTCAGCCCAGTAAGCAGGTAGAACAAGTTTTGTGGTGCCTTTCTCTTGCCTACCGGGGTAGTGTAAAAACTACCAACAGAACTCGTTTCTGGCACCTTCCCCGGTGGAGTTGTGCATGGGGTGTGTTTGGAACATTTTGTCACCAGCCGAGTCCAAAATTCAGCGATTCCCCATCTCAGCCGAGAAAGCAGGTAGAACAAGTTTTGTGGTGCCTTTCAGCTGCCTACCGGGGTAGTGTAAAAACTACCAACAGAACTCCTTTCTGGCACCTTCCCCGGTGGAGTTGTGCATGGGGTGTGTTTGGAACATTTTTTTACCAGCCGAGTCCAAAATTCAGCCGTTCCCCATCTCAGCCCAGAAAGCAGGTAGAACAAGTTTTGTGGTGCCTTTCTCTTGCCTACCGGGGTAGTGTAAAAACTACCAACGGAACTCGATTCTGGCACCTTCCCCGGTGGAGTTGTGCATGGGGTGTGTTTGGAACATTTTGTCACCAGCCGAGTCCAAAATTCAGCGATTCCCCATCTCAGCCCAGAAAGCAGGTAGAACAAGTTTTGTGGTGCCTTTCAGCTGCCTACCGGGGTAGTGTAAAAACTACCAACAGAACTCGTTTCTGGCACCTTCCCCGGTGGAGTTGTGCATGGGGTGTGTTTGGAACATTTTGTCACCAGCCGAGTCCAAAATTCAGCGATTCCCCATCTCAGCCCAGAAAGCAGGTAGAACAAGTTTTGTGGTGCCTTTCAGCTGCCTATCGGGGTAGTGTAAAAACTACCAACAGAACTCGTTTCTGGCACCTTCCCCGGTGGAGTTGTGCATGGGGTGTGTTTGGAACATTTTGTCACCAGCCGAGTCCAAAATTCAGCGATTCCCCATCTCAGCCCAGAAAGCAGGTAGAACAAGTTTTGTGTGCCTTTCAGCTGCCTATCGGGGTAGTGTAAAAACTACCAACAGAACCTCGTTTCTGGCACCTTCCCCCGGTGGAGTTGTGCATGGGGTGTGTTTGGAACATTTTGTCACCAGCCGAGTCCAAAATTCAGCGATTCCCCATCTCAGCCCAGAAAGCAGGTAGAACAAGTTTTGTGGTGCCTTTCAGCTGCCTACCGGGGTAGTGTAAAAACTACCAACAGAACTCGTTTCTGGCACCTTCCCCGGTGGAGTTGTGCATGGGGTGTGTTTGGAACATTTTGTCACCAGCCGAGTCCAAAATTCAGCCGTTCCCCATCTCAGCCCAGAAAGCAGGTAGAACAAGTTTTGTGGTGCCTTTCTCTTGCCTACCGGGGGTAGTGTAAAAACTACCAACAGAACTCGTTTCTGGCACCTTCCCCGGTGGAGTTGTGCATGGGGGTGTGTTTGGAACATTTTGTCACCAGCCGAGTCCAAAATTCAGCGGATTCCCCATCTCAGCCCAGAAAGCAGGTAGAACAAGTTTTGTGGTGCCTTTCTCTTGCCTACCGGGGTAGTGTAAAAACTACCAACAGAACTCGTTTCTGGCACCTTCCCCGGTGGAGTTGTGCATGGGGTGTGTTTGGAACATTTTGTCACCAGCCGAGTCCAAAATTCAGCGATTCCCCATCTCAGCCCAGAAAGCAGGTAGAACAAGTTTTGTGGTGCCTTTCAGCTGCCTACCGGGGTAGTGTAAAAACTACCAACAGAACTCCTTTCTGGCACCTTCCCCGGTGGAGTTGTGCATGGGGTGTGTTTGGAACATTTTGTCACCAGCCGAGTCCAAAATTCAGCGATTCCCCATCTCAGCCCAGAAAGCAGGTACAACAAGTTTTGTGGTGCCTTTCTCTTGCCTACCGGGGTAGTGTAAAAACTACCAACAGAACTCGTTTCTGGCACCTTCCCCGGTGGAGTTGTGCATGGGGTGTGTTTGGAACATTTTGTCACCAGCCGAGTCCAAAATTCAGCGATTCCCCATCTCAGCCCAGAAAGCAGGTAGAACAAGTTTTGTGGTGCCTTTCAGCTGCCTACCGGGGTAGTGTAAAAACTACCAACGGAACTCGTTTCTGGCACCTTCCCCGGTGGGAGTTGTGCATGGGGTGTGTTTGGAACATTTTGTCACCAGCCGAGTCCAAAATTCAGCGATTCCCCATCTCACAGGTAGAACAAGTTTTGTGGTGCCTTTCAGGTGCCTACCGGGGTAGTGTAAAAACTACCAACAGAACTCGTTTCTGGCACCTTCCCCGGTGGAGTTGTGCATGGGGTGTGTTTGGAACATTTTGTCACCAGCCGAGTCCAAAATTCAGCGATTCCCCATCTCAGCCCAGAAAGCAGGTAGAACAAGTTTTGTGGTGCCTTTCAGCTGCCTACCGGGGTAGTGTAAAAACTACCAACAGAACTCGTTTCTGGCACCTTCCCCGGTGGAGTTGTGCATGGGGTGTGTTTGGATCATTTTGTCACCAGCCGAGTCCAAAATTCAGCGATTCCCCATCTCAGCCCAGAAAGCAGGTAGAACAAGTTTTGTGGTGCCTTTCAGCTGCCTACCAGGGTAGTGTAAAAACTACCAACAGAACTCGTTTCTGGCACCTTCCCCGGTGGAGTTGTGCATGGGGTGTGTTTGGAACATTTTGTCACCAGCCGAGTCCAAAATTCAGCGATTCCCCATCTCAGCCCAGAAAGCAGGTAGAACAAGTTTTGTGGTGCCTTTCAGCTGCCTACCGGGGTAGTGTAAAAACTACCAACAGAACTCGTTTCTGGCACCTTCCCCGGTGGAGGTGTGCATGGGGTGTGTTTGGAACATTTTGTCACCAGCCGAGTCCAAAATTCAGCGATTCCCCATCTCAGCCCAGAAAGCAGGTACAACAAGTTTTGTGGTGCCTTTCAGCTGCCTACCGGGGTAGTGTAAAAACTACCAACAGAACTCGTTTCTGGCACCTTCCCCGGTGGAGTTGTGCATGGGGTGTGTTTGGAACATTTTGTCACCAGCCGAGTCCAAAATTCAGCGATTCCCCATCTCAGCCCAGAAAGCAGGTAGAACAAGTTTTGTGGTGCCTTTCAGCTGCCTACCGGGGTAGTGTAAAAACTACCAACAGAACTCCTTTCTGGCACCTTCCCCGGTGGAGTTGTGCATGGGGTGTGTTTGGAACATTTTGTCACCAGCCGAGTCGAAAATTCAGCGATTCCCCATCTCAGCCCAGAAAGCAGGTAGAACAAGTTTTGTGGTGCCTTTCAGCTGCCTACCGGGGTAGTGTAAAAACTACCAACAGAACTCGTTTCTGGCACCTTCCCCGGTGGAGTTGTGCATGGGGTGTGTTTGGAACATTCTGTCACCGGCCGAGTCCAAAATACAGCTGTTCCCCATCTCTAGCCCAGGAAGCAGATAAGAAAAGGTTTAATGGTGCCTTTCAGCTGCCTACCGGGGTAGTGTAAAAACTACCAACGGAACTCGTTTCTGGCACCTTCCCCGGTGGAGTTGTGCATGGGGTGTGTTTGGAACATTTTGTCACCAGCCGAGTCCAAAATTCAGCGATTCCCCATCTCAGCCCAGAAAGCAGGTACAACAAGTTTTGTGGTGCCTTTCAGCTGCCTACCGGGGTAGTGTAAAAACTACCAACAGAACTCGTTTCTGGCACCTTCCCCGGTGGAGTTGTGCATGGGGTGTGTTTGGAACATTTTGTCACCAGCCGAGTCCAAAATTCAGCGATTCCCCATCTCAGCCCAGAAAGCAGGTAGAACAAGTTTTGTGGTGCCTTTCAGCTGCCTACCGGGGTAGTGTAAAAACTACCAACAGAACTCGTTTCTGGCACCTTCCCCGGTGGAGTTGTGCATGGGGTGTGTTTGGAACATTTTGTCACCAGCCGAGTCCAAAATTCAGCGATTCCCCATCTCAGCCCAGAAAGCAGGTAGAACAAGTTTTGTGGTGCCTTTCAGCTGCCTACCGGGGTAGTGTAAAAACTACCAACAGAACTCGTTTCTGGCACCTTCCCCGGTGGAGTTGTGCATGGGGTGTGTTTGGAACATTTTGTCACCAGCCGAGTCCAAAATTCAGCGATTCCCCATCTCAGCCCAGAAAGCAGGTAGAACAAGTTTTGTGGTGCCTTTCAGCTGCCTACCGGGGTAGTGTAAAAACTACCAACAGAACTCGTTTCTGGCACCTTCCCCGGTGGAGGTGTGCATGGGGTGTGTTTGGAACATTTTGTCACCAGCCGAGTCCAAAATTCAGCGATTCCCCATCTCAGCCCAGAAAGCAGGTAGAACAAGTTTTGTGGTGCCTTTCAGCTGCCTACCGGGGTAGTGTAAAAACTACCAACAGAACTCGTTTCTGGCACCTTCCCCGGTGGAGTTGTGCATGGGGTGTGTTTGGAACATTTTGTCACCAGCCGAGTCCAAAATTCAGCGATTCCCCATCTCAGCCCAGAAAGCAGGTAGAACAAGTTTTGTGGTGCCTTTCAGCTGCCTACCGGGGTAGTGTAAAAACTACCAACAGAACTCGTTTCTGGCACCTTCCCCGGTGGAGTTGTGCATGGGGTGTGTTTGGAACATTTTGTCACCAGCCGAGTCGAAAATTCAGCGATTCCCCATCTCAGCCCAGAAAGCAGGTAGAACAAGTTTTGTGGTGCCTTTCAGCTGCCTACCGGGGTAGTGTAAAAACTACCAACAGAACTCGTTTCTGGCACCTTCCCCGGTGGAGTTGTGCATGGGGTGTGTTTGGAACATTTTGTCACCAGCCGAGTCCAAAATTCAGCGATTCCCCATCTCAGCCCAGAAAGCAGGTAGAACAAGTTTTGTGGTGCCTTTCAGCTGCCTACCGGGGTAGTGTAAAAACTACCAACGGAACTCGTTTCTGGCACCTTCCCCGGTGGAGTTGTGCATGGGGTGTGTTTGGAACATTTTGTCACCAGCCGAGTCCAAAATTCAGCGATTCCCCATCTCAGCCCAGAAAGCAGGTAGAACAAGTTTTGTGGTGCCTTTCAGCTGCCTACCGGGGTAGTGTAAAAACTACCAACAGAACTCGTTTCTGGCACCTTCCCCGGTGGAGTTGTGCATGGGGTGTGTTTGGAACATTTTGTCACCAGCCGAGTCCAAAATTCAGCGATTCCCCATCTCAGCCCAGAAAGCAGGTAGAACAAGTTTTGTGGTGCCTTTCAGCTGCCTACCGGGGTAGTGTAAAAACTACCAACAGAACTCGTTTCTGGCACCTTCCCCGGTGGAGTTGTGCATGGGGTGTGTTTGGATCATTTTGTCACCAGCCGAGTCCAAAATTCAGCGATTCCCCATCTCAGCCCAGAAAGCAGGTAGAACAAGTTTTGTGGTGCCTTTCAGCTGCCTACCAGGGTAGTGTAAAAACTACCAACAGAACTCGTTTCTGGCACCTTCCCCGGTGGAGTTGTGCATGGGGTGTGTTTGGAACAATTGTCACCAGCCGAGTCCAAAATTCAGCGATTCCCCATCTCAGCCCAGAAAGCAGGTAGAACAAGTTTTGTGGTGCCTTTCAGCTGCCTACCGGGGTAGTGTAAAAACTACCAACAGAACTCGTTTCTGGCACCTTCCCCGGTGGAGGTGTGCATGGGGTGTGTTTGGAACATTTTGTCACCAGCCGAGTCCAAAATTCAGCGATTCCCCATCTCAGCCCAGAAAGCAGGTAGAACAAGTTTTGTGGTGCCTTTCAGCTGCCTACCAGGGTAGTGTAAAAACTACCAACAGAACTCGTTTCTGGCACCTTCCCCGGTGGAGTTGTGCATGGGGTGTGTTTGGAACATTTTGTCACCAGCCGAGTCCAAAATTCAGCGATTCCCCATCTCAGCCCAGAAAGCAGGTAGAACAAGTTTTGTGGTGCCTTTCAGCTGCCTACCGGGGTAGTGTAAAAACTACCAACAGAACTCGTTTCTGGCACCTTCCCCGGTGGAGGTGTGCATGGGGTGTGTTTGGAACATTTTGTCACCAGCCGAGTCCAAAATTCAGCGATTCCCCATCTCAGCCCAGAAAGCAGGTAGAACAAGTTTTGTGGTGCCTTTCAGCTGCCTACCGGGGTAGTGTAAAAACTACCAACAGAACTCGTTTCTGGCACCTTCCCCGGTGGAGTTGTGCATGGGGTGTGTTTGGAACATTTTGTCACCAGCCGAGTCCAAAATTCAGCGATTCCCCATCTCAGCCCAGAAAGCAGGTAGAACAAGTTTTGTGGTGCCTTTCAGCTGCCTACCGGGGTAGTGTAAAAACTACCAACAGAACTCGTTTCTGGCACCTTCCCCGGTGGAGTTGTGCATGGGGTGTGTTTGGAACATTTTGTCACCAGCCGAGTCCAAAATTCAGCGATTCCCCATCTCAGCCCAGAAAGCAGGTAGAACAAGTTTTGTGGTGCCTTTCAGCTGCCTACCGGGGTAGTGTAAAAACTACCAACAGAACTCGTTTCTGGCACCTTCCCCGGTGGAGTTGTGCATGGGGTGTGTTTGGAACATTCTGTCACCAGCCGAGTCCAAAATTCAGCTGTTCCCCATCTCTAGCCCAGGAAGCAGATAAGAAAAGGTTTAATGGTGCCTTTCAGCTGCCTACCGGGGTAGTGTAAAAACTACCAACGGAACTCGTTTCTGGCACCTTCCCCGGTGGAGTTGTGCATGGGGTGTGTTTGGAACATTTTGTCACCAGCCGAGTCCAAAATTCAGCGATTCCCCATCTCAGCCCAGAAAGCAGGTAGAACAAGTTTTGTGGTGCCTTTCTCTTGCCTACCGGGGTAGTGTAAAAACTACCAACAGAACTCGTTTCTGGCACCTTCCCTGGTGGAGTTGTGCATGGGGTGTGTTTGGAACATTTTGTCACCAGCCGAGTCCAAAATTCAGCGATTCCCCATCTCAGCCCAGAAAGCAGGTAGAACAAGTTTTGTGGTGCCTTTCTCTTGCCTACCGGGGTAGTGTAAAAACTACCAACAGAACTCGTTTCTGGCACCTTCCCCGGTGGAGTTGTGCATGGGGTGTGTTTGGAACATTTTGTCACCAGCCGAGTCCAAAATTCAGCGATTCCCCATCTCAGCCCAGAAAGCAGGTAGAACAAGTTTTGT
This sequence comes from Falco cherrug, assembly GCF_023634085.1. NCBI lineage: Eukaryota > Metazoa > Chordata > Aves > Falconiformes > Falconidae > Falco > Falco cherrug. The sequence goes on along the minus strand of NW_026599370.1, from coordinate 109,857 downwards.
GGTGCCTTTCAGCTGCCTATCGGGGTAGTGTAAAAACTACCAACAGAACTCGTTTCTGGCACCTTCCCCGGTGGAGTTGTGCATGGGGTGTGTTTGGAACATTTTGTCACCAGCCGAGTCCAAAATTCAGCGATTCCCCATCTCAGCCCAGAAAGCAGGTAGAACAAGTTTTGTGGTGCCTTTCAGCTGCCTACCGGGGTAGTGTAAAAACTACCAACAGAACTCGTTTCTGGCACCTTCCCCGGTGGAGTTGTGCATGGGGTGTGTTTGGAACATTTTGTCACCAGCCGAGTCCAAAATTCAGCGATTCCCCATCTCAGCCCAGAAAGCAGGTAGAACAAGTTTTGTGGTGCCTTTCAGCTGCCTACCGGGGTAGTGTAAAAACTACCAACAGAACTCGTTTCTGGCACCTTCCCCGGTGGAGGTGTGCATGGGGTGTGTTTGGAACATTTTGTCACCAGCCGAGTCCAAAATTCAGCGATTCCCCATCTCAGCCCAGAAAGCAGGTAGAACAAGTTTTGTGGTGCCTTTCAGCTGCCTACCGGGGTAGTGTAAAAACTACCAACAGAACTCGTTTCTGGCACCTTCCCCGGTGGAGTTGTGCATGGGGTGTGTTTGGAACATTTTGTCACCAGCCGAGTCCAAAATTCAGCGATTCCCCATCTCAGCCCAGAAAGCAGGTAGAACAAGTTTTGTGGTGCCTTTCAGCTGCCTACCGGGGTAGTGTAAAAACTACCAACAGAACTCGTTTCTGGCACCTTCCCCGGTGGAGTTGTGCATGGGGTGTGTTTGGAACATTTTGTCACCAGCCGAGTCCAAAATTCAGCGATTCCCCATCTCAGCCCAGAAAGCAGGTAGAACAAGTTTTGTGGTGCCTTTCAGCTGCCTACCGGGGTAGTGTAAAAACTACCAACAGAACTCGTTTCTGGCACCTTCCCCGGTGGAGTTGTGCATGGGGTGTGTTTGGAACATTTTGTCACCAGCCGAGTCCAAAATTCAGCGATTCCCCATCTCAGCCCAGAAAGCAGGTAGAACAAGTTTTGTGGTGCCTTTCAGCTGCCTACCGGGGTAGTGTAAAAACTACCAACAGAACTCGTTTCTGGCACCTTCCCCGGTGGAGTTGTGCATGGGGTGTGTTTGGATCATTTTGTCAGCAGCCGAGTCCAAAATTCAGCGATTCCCCATCTCAGCCCAGAAAGCAGGTAGAACAAGTTTTGTGGTGCCTTTCAGCTGCCTACCAGGGTAGTGTAAAAACTACCAACAGAACTCGTTTCTGGCACCTTCCCCGGTGGAGTTGTGCATGGGGTGTGTTTGGAACATTTTGTCACCAGCCGAGTCCAAAATTCAGCGATTCCCCATCTCAGCCCAGAAAGCAGGTAGAACAAGTTTTGTGGTGCCTTTCAGCTGCCTACCGGGGTAGTGTAAAAACTACCAACAGAACTCGTTTCTGGCACCTTCCCCGGTGGAGGTGTGCATGGGGTGTGTTTGGAACATTTTGTCACCAGCCGAGTCCAAAATTCAGCGATTCCCCATCTCAGCCCAGAAAGCAGGTAGAACAAGTTTTGTGGTGCCTTTCAGCTGCCTACCGGGGTAGTGTAAAAACTACCAACGGAACTCGTTTCTGGCACCTTCCCCGGTGGAGTTGTGCATGGGGTGTGTTTGGAACATTTTGTCACCAGCCGAGTCCAAAATTCAGCGATTCCCCATCTCAGCCCAGAAAGCAGGTAGAACAAGTTTTGTGGTGCCTTTCAGGTGCCTACCGGGGTAGTGTAAAAACTACCAACAGAACTCGTTTCTGGCACCTTCCCCGGTGGAGTTGTGCATGGGGTGTGTTTGGAACATTTTGTCACCAGCCGAGTCCAAAATTCAGCGATTCCCCATCTCAGCCCAGAAAGCAGGTAGAACAAGTTTTGTGGTGCCTTTCAGCTGCCTACCGGGGTAGTGTAAAAACTACCAACAGAACTCGTTTCTGGCACCTTCCCCGGTGGAGTTGTGCATGGGGTGTGTTTGGAACATTTTGTCACCAGCCGAGTCCAAAATTCAGCGATTCCCCATCTCAGCCCAGAAAGCAGGTACAACAAGTTTTGTGGTGCCTTTCAGCTGCCTACCGGGGTAGTGTAAAAACTACCAACAGAACTCGTTTCTGGCACCTTCCCCGGTGGAGTTGTGCATGGGGTGTGTTTGGAACATTTTGTCACCAGCCGAGTCCAAAATTCAGCGATTCCCCATCTCAGCCCAGAAAGCAGGTAGAACAAGTTTTGTGGTGCCTTTCAGCTGCCTACCGGGGTAGTGTAAAAACTACCAACAGAACTCGTTTCTGGCACCTTCCCCGGTGGAGGTGTGCATGGGGTGTGTTTGGAACATTTTGTCACCAGCCGAGTCCAAAATTCAGCGATTCCCCATCTCAGCCCAGAAAGCAGGTAGAACAAGTTTTGTGGTGCCTTTCAGCTGCCTACCGGGGTAGTGTAAAAACTACCAACAGAACTCGTTTCTGGCACCTTCCCCGGTGGAGGTGTGCATGGGGTGTGTTTGGAACATTTTGTCACCAGCCGAGTCCAAAATTCAGCGATTCCCCATCTCAGCCCAGAAAGCAGGTAGAACAAGTTTTGTGGTGCCTTTCAGCTGCCTACCGGGGTAGTGTAAAAACTACCAACAGAACTCGTTTCTGGCACCTTCCCCGGTGGAGGTGTGCATGGGGTGTGTTTGGAACATTTTGTCACCAGCCGAGTCCAAAATTCAGCGATTCCCCATCTCAGCCCAGAAAGCAGGTAGAACAAGTTTTGTGGTGCCTTTCAGCTGCCTACCGGGGTAGTGTAAAAACTACCAACAGAACTCGTTTCTGGCACCTTCCCCGGTGGAGTTGTGCATGGGGTGTGTTTGGATCATTTTGTCACCAGCCGAGTCCAAAATTCAGCGATTCCCCATCTCAGCCCAGAAAGCAGGTAGAACAAGTTTTGTGGTGCCTTTCAGCTGCCTACCAGGGTAGTGTAAAAACTACCAACAGAACTCGTTTCTGGCACCTTCCCCGGTGGAGTTGTGCATGGGGTGTGTTTGGAACATTTTGTCACCAGCCGAGTCCAAAATTCAGCGATTCCCCATCTCAGCCCAGAAAGCAGGTAGAACAAGTTTTGTGGTGCCTTTCAGCTGCCTACCGGGGTAGTGTAAAAACTACCAACAGAACTCGTTTCTGGCACCTTCCCCGGTGGAGTTGTGCATGGGGTGTGTTTGGAACATTTTGTCACCAGCCGAGTCCAAAATTCAGCGATTCCCCATCTCAGCCCAGAAAGCAGGTAGAACAAGTTTTGTGGTGCCTTTCTCTTGCCTACCGGGGTAGTGTAAAAACTACCAACAGAACTCGTTTCTGGCACCTTCCCCGGTGGAGTTGTGCATGGGGTGTGTTTGGAACATTTTGTCACCAGCCGAGTCCAAAATTCAGCGATTCCCCATCTCAGCCCAGAAAGCAGGTAGAACAAGTTTTGTGGTGCCTTTCAGCTGCCTACCGGGGTAGTGTAAAAACTACCAACAGAACTCGTTTCTGGCACCTTCCCCGGTGGAGTTGTGCATGGGGTGTGTTTGGAACATTTTGTCACCAGCCGATTCCAAAATTCAGCGATTCCCCATCTCAGCCCAGAAAGCAGGTAGAACAAGTTTTGTGGTGCCTTTCAGCTGCCTACCGGGGTAGTGTAAAAACTACCAACAGAACTCGTTTCTGGCACCTTCCCCGGTGGAGTTGTGCATGGGGTGTGTTTGGAACATTTTGTCACCAGCCGAGTCGAAAATTCAGCGATTCCCCATCTCAGCCCAGAAAGCAGGTAGAACAAGTTTTGTGGTGCCTTTCAGCTGCCTACCGGGGTAGTGTAAAAACTACCAACAGAACTCGTTTCTGGCACCTTCCCCGGTGGAGGTGTGCATGGGGTGTGTTTCGAACATTTTGTCACCAGCCGAGTCCAAAATTCAGCGATTCCCCATCTCAGCCCAGAAAGCAGGTAGAACAAGTTTTGTGGTGCCTTTCAGCTGCCTACCGGGGTAGTGTAAAAACTACCAACAGAACTCGTTTCTGGCACCTTCCCCGGTGGAGGTGTGCATGGGGTGTGTTTGGAACATTTTGTCACCAGCCGAGTCCAAAATTCAGCGATTCCCCATCTCAGCCCAGAAAGCAGGTAGAACAAGTTTTGTGGTGCCTTTCAGCTGCCTACCGGGGTAGTGTAAAAACTACCAACAGAACTCGTTTCTGGCACCTTCCCCGGTGGAGTTGTGCATGGGGTGTGTTTGGAACATTTTGTCACCAGCCGAGTCCAAAATTCAGCGATTCCCCATCTCAGCCCAGAAAGCAGGTAGAACAAGTTTTGTGGTGCCTTTCAGCTGCCTACCGGGGTAGTGTAAAAACTACCAACAGAACTCGTTTCTGGCACCTTCCCCGGTGGAGTTGTGCATGGGGTGTGTTTGGAACATTTTGTCACCAGCCGAGTCCAAAATTCAGCGATTCCCCATCTCAGCCCAGAAAGCAGGTAGAACAAGTTTTGTGGTGCCTTTCAGGTGCCTACCGGGGTAGTGTAAAAACTACCAACAGAACTCGTTTCTGGCACCTTCCCCGGTGGAGTTGTGCATGGGGTGTGTTTGGAACATTTTGTCACCAGCCGAGTCCAAAATTCAGCGATTCCCCATCTCAGCCCAGAAAGCAGGTAGAACAAGTTTTGTGGTGCCTTTCAGCTGCCTACCGGGGTAGTGTAAAAACTACCAACAGAACTCGTTTCTGGCACCTTCCCCGGTGGAGTTGTGCATGGGGTGTGTTTGGATCATTTTGTCACCAGCCGAGTCCAAAATTCAGCGATTCCCCATCTCAGCCCAGAAAGCAGGTAGAACAAGTTTTGTGGTGCCTTTCAGCTGCCTACCAGGGTAGTGTAAAAACTACCAACAGAACTCGTTTCTGGCACCTTCCCCGGTGGAGTTGTGCATGGGGTGTGTTTGGAACATTTTGTCACCAGCCGAGTCCAAAATTCAGCGATTCCCCATCTCAGCCCAGAAAGCAGGTAGAACAAGTTTTGTGGTGCCTTTCAGCTGCCTACCGGGGTAGTGTAAAAACTACCAACAGAACTCGTTTCTGGCACCTTCCCCGGTGGAGTTGTGCATGGGGTGTGTTTGGAACATTTTGTCAGCAGCCGAGTCCAAAATTCAGCCGTTCCCCATCTCAGCCCAGAAAGCAGGTACAACAAGTTTTGTGGTGCCTTTCTCTTGCCTACCGGGGTAGTGTAAAAACTACCAACAGAACTCGTTTCTGGCACCTTCCCCGGTGGAGTTGTGCATGGGGTGTGTTTGGAACATTTTGTCAGCAGCCGAGTCCAAAATTCAGCCGTTCCCCATCTCAGCCCAGAAAGCAGGTACAACAAGTTTTGTGGTGCCTTTCTCTTGCCTACCGGGGTAGTGTAAAAACTACCAACGGAACTCGATTCTGGCACCTTCCCCGGTGGAGTTGTGCATGGGGTGTGTTTGGAACATTTTGTCACCAGCCGAGTCCAAAATTCAGCGATTCCCCATCTCAGCCCAGAAAGCAGGTAGAACAAGTTTTGTGGTGCCTTTCAGCTGCCTACCGGGGTAGTGTAAAAACTACCAACAGAACTCGTTTCTGGCACCTTCCCCGGTGGAGGTGTGCATGGGGTGTGTTTGGAACATTTTGTCACCAGCCGAGTCCAAAATTCAGCGATTCCCCATCTCAGCCCAGAAAGCAGGTAGAACAAGTTTTGTGGTGCCTTTCAGCTGCCTACCGGGGTAGTGTAAAAACTACCAACAGAACTCGTTTCTGGCACCTTCCCCGGTGGAGTGGTGCATGGGGTGTGTTTGGAACATTTTGTCACCAGCCGAGTCCAAAATTCAGCGATTCCCCATCTCAGCCCAGAAAGCAGGTAGAACAAGTTTTGTGGTGCCTTTCAGCTGCCTACCGGGGTAGTGTAAAAACTACCAACAGAACTCGTTTCTGGCACCTTCCCCGGTGGAGTTGTGCATGGGGTGTGTTTGGAACATTTTGTCACCAGCCGAGTCCAAAATTCAGCGATTCCCCATCTCAGCCCAGAAAGCAGGTAGAACAAGTTTTGTGGTGCCTTTCAGCTGCCTACCGGGGTAGTGTAAAAACTACCAACAGAACTCGTTTCTGGCACCTTCCCCGGTGGAGTTGTGCATGGGGTGTGTTTGGAACATTTTGTCACCAGCCGAGTCCAAAATTCAGCGATTCCCCATCTCAGCCCAGAAAGCAGGTAGAACAAGTTTTGTGGTGCCTTTCAGCTGCCTACCGGGGTAGTGTAAAAACTACCAACAGAACTCGTTTCTGGCACCTTCCCCGGTGGAGTTGTGCATGGGGTGTGTTTGGAACATTTTGTCACCAGCCGAGTCCAAAATTCAGCGATTCCCCATCTCAGCCCAGAAAGCAGGTAGAACAAGTTTTGTGGTGCCTTTCAGCTGCCTACCGGGGTAGTGTAAAAACTACCAACGGAACTCGTTTCTGGCACCTTCCCCGGTGGAGTTGTGCATGGGGTGTGTTTGGAACATTTTGTCACCAGCCGAGTCGAAAATTCAGCGATTCCCCATCTCAGCCCAGAAAGCAGGTAGAACAAGTTTTGTGGTGCCTTTCAGGTGCCTACCGGGGTAGTGTAAAAACTACCAACAGAACTCGTTTCTGGCACCTTCCCCGGTGGAGTTGTGCATGGGGTGTGTTTGGAACATTTTGTCACCAGCCGAGTCCAAAATTCAGCGATTCCCCATCTCAGCCCAGAAAGCAGGTAGAACAAGTTTTGTGGTGCCTTTCAGCTGCCTATCGGGGTAGTGTAAAAACTACCAACAGAACTCGTTTCTGGCACCTTCCCCGGTGGAGTTGTGCATGGGGTGTGTTTGGAACATTTTGTCACCAGCCGAGTCCAAAATTCAGCGATTCCCCATCTCAGCCCAGAAAGCAGGTAGAACAAGTTTTGTGGTGCCTTTCAGCTGCCTACCGGGGTAGTGTAAAAACTACCAACAGAACTCGTTTCTGGCACCTTCCCCGGTGGAGTTGTGCATGGGGTGTGTTTGGAACATTTTGTCACCAGCCGAGTCGAAAATTCAGCGATTCCCCATCTCAGCCCAGAAAGCAGGTAGAACAAGTTTTGTGGTGCCTTTCAGCTGCCTACCGGGGTAGTGTAAAAACTACCAACAGAACTCGTTTCTGGCACCTTCCCCGGTGGAGTTGTGCATGGGGTGTGTTTGGAACATTTTGTTACCAGCCGAGTCCAAAATTCAGCGATTCCCCATCTCAGCCCAGAAAGCAGGTAGAACAACTTTTGTGGTGCCTTTCAGCTGCCTACCGGGGTAGTGTAAAAACTACCAACGGAACTCGTTTCTGGCACCTTCCCCGGTGGAGTTGTGCATGGGGTGTGTTTGGAACATTTTGTCACCAGCCGAGTCCAAAATTCAGCGATTCCCCATCTCAGCCCAGAAAGCAGGTAGAACAAGTTTTGTGGTGCCTTTCAGCTGCCTACCGGGGTAGTGTAAAAACTACCAACAGAACTCGTTTCTGGCACCTTCCCCGGTGGAGTTGTGCATGGGGTGTGTTTGGAACATTTTGTCACCAGCCGAGTCCAAAATTCAGCGATTCCCCATCTCAGCCCAGAAAGCAGGTACAACAAGTTTTGTGGTGCCTTTCAGCTGCCTACCGGGGTAGTGTAAAAACTACCAACGGAACGCGATTCTGGCACCTTCCCCGGTGGAGTTGTGCATGGGGTGTGTTTGGAACATTTTGTCACCAGCCGAGTCCAAAATTCAGCGATTCCCCATCTCAGCCCAGAAAGCAGGTAGAACAAGTTTTGTGGTGCCTTTCAGCTGCCTACCGGGGTAGTGTAAAAACTACCAACAGAACTCGTTTCTGGCACCTTCCCCGGTGGAGTTGTGCATGGGGTGTGTTTGGAACATTTTGTCACCAGCCGAGTCCAAAATTCAGCGATTCCCCATCTCAGCCCAGAAAGCAGGTAGAACAAGTTTTGTGGTGCCTTTCAGCTGCCTACCGGGGGTAGTGTAAAAAACTACCAACAGAACTCGTTTCTGGCACCTTCCCCGGTGGAGTTGTGCATGGGGTGTGTTTGGAACATTTTGTCACCAGCCGAGTCCAAAATTCAGCGATTCCCCATCTCAGCCCAGAAAGCAGGTAGAACAAGTTTTGTGGTGCCTTTCAGCTGCCTACCGGGGTAGTGTAAAAACTACCAACAGAACTCGTTTCTGGCACCTTCCCCGGTGGAGTTGTGCATGGGGTGTGTTTGGAACATTTTGTCACCAGCCGAGTCCAAAATTCAGCGATTCCCCATCTCAGCCCAGAAAGCAGGTAGAACAAGTTTTGTGGTGCCTTTCAGCTGCCTACCGGGGTACTGTAAAAACTACCAACAGAACTCGTTTCTGGCACCTTCCCCGGTGGAGTTGTGCATGGGGTGTGTTTGGAACATTTTGTCACCAGCCGAGTCCAAAATTCAGCGATTCCCCATCTCAGCCCAGAAAGCAGGTAGCAAGTTTTGTGGTGCCTTTCAGCTGCCTACCGGGGTAGTGTAAAAACTACCAACAGAACTCGTTTCTGGCACCTTCCCCGGTGGAGTTGTGCATGGGGTGTGTTTGGAACATTTTGTCACCAGCCGAGTCCAAAATTCAGCGATTCCCCATCTCAGCCCAGAAAGCAGGTAGAACAAGTTTTGTGGTGCCTTTCAGCTGCCTACCGGGGTAGTGTAAAAACTACCAACAGAACTCATTTCTGGCACCTTCCCCGGTGGAGTTGTGCATGGGGTGTGTTTGGAACATTTTGTCACCAGCCGAGTCCAAAATTCAGCGATTCCCCATCTCAGCCCAGAAAGCAGGTAGAACAAGTTTTGTGGTGCCTTTCAGCTGCCTACCGGGGTAGTGTAAAAACTACCAACAGAACTCGTTTCTGGCACCTTCCCCGGTGGAGTTGTGCATGGGGTGTGTTTGGAACATTTTGTCACCAGCCGAGTCCAAAATTCAGCGATTCCCCATCTCAGCCCAGAAAGCAGGTAGAACAAGTTTTGTGGTGCCTTTCAGCTGCCTACCGGGGTAGTGTAAAAACTACCAACAGAACTCGTTTCTGGCACCTTCCCCGGTGGAGTTGTGCATGGGGTGTGTTTGGAACATTTTGTCACCAGCCGAGTCCAAAATTCAGCGATTCCCCATCTCAGCCCAGAAAGCAGGTAGAACAAGTTTTGTGGTGCCTTTCAGCTGCCTACCGGGGTAGTGTAAAAACTACCAACGGAACTCGTTTCTGGCACCTTCCCCGGTGGAGTTGTGCATGGGGTGTGTTTGGAACATTTTGTCACCAGCCGAGTCCAAAATTCAGCGATTCCCCATCTCAGCCCAGAAAGCAGGTAGAACAAGTTTTGTGGTGCCTTTCAGCTGCCTACCGGGGTAGTGTAAAAACTACCAACAGAACTCGTTTCTGGCACCTTCCCCGGTGGAGTTGTGCATGGGGTGTGTTTGGAACATTTTGTCACCAGCCGAGTCCAAAATTCAGCGATTCCCCATCTCAGCCCAGAAAGCAGGTAGAACAAGTTTTGTGGTGCCTTTCAGCTGCCTACCGGGGTAGTGTAAAAACTACCAACGGAACTCGTTTCTGGCACCTTCCCCGGTGGAGTTGTGCATGGGGTGTGTTTGGAACATTTTGTTACCAGCCGAGTCCAAAATTCAGCGATTCCCCATCTCTAGCCCAGAAAGCAGGTAGAACAAGTTTTGTGGCGCCTTTCAGCTGCCTACCGGGGTAGTGTAAAAACTACCAACGGAACTCGTTTCTGGCACCTTCCCCGGTGGAGTTGTGCATGGGGTGTGTTTGGAACATTTTGTCACCAGCCGAGTCCAAAATTCAGCGATTCCCCATCTCAGCCCAGAAAGCAGGTAGAACAAGTTTTGTGGTGCCTTTCAGCTGCCTACCTGGGTAGTGTAAAAAACTACCAACAGAACTCGTTTCTGGCACCTTCCCCGGTGGAGTTGTGCATGGGGTGTGTTTGGAACATTTTGTCACCAGCCGAGTCCAAAATTCAGCGATTCCCCATCTCAGCCCAGAAAGCAGGTACAACAAGTTTTGTGGTGCCTTTCAGCTGCCTACCGGGGTAGTGTAAAAACTACCAACGGAACTCGATTCTGGCACCTTCCCCGGTGGAGTTGTGCATGGGGTTGTGTTTGGAACATTTTGTCACCAGCCGAGTCCAAAATTCAGCGATTCCCCATCTCAGCCCAGAAAGCAGGTAGAACAAGTTTTGTGGTGCCTTTCAGCTGCCTACCGGGGTAGTGTAAAAACTACCAACAGAACTCGTTTCTGGCACCTTCCCCGGTGGAGTTGTGCATGGGGTGTGTTTGGAACATTTTGTCACCAGCCGAGTCCAAAATTCAGCGATTCCCCATCTCAGCCCAGAAAGCAGGTAGAACAAGTTTTGTGGTGCCTTTCAGCTGCCTACCGGGGTAGTGTAAAAACTACCAACAGAACTCGTTTCTGGCACCTTCCCCGGTGGAGTTGTGCATGGGGTGTGTTTGGAACATTTTGTCACCAGCCGAGTCCAAAATTCAGCGATTCCCCATCTCAGCCCAGAAAGCAGGTAGAACAAGTTTTGTGGTGCCTTTCAGCTGCCTACCGGGGTAGTGTAAAAACTACCAACAGAACTCGTTTCTGGCACCTTCCCCGGTGGAGGTGTGCATGGGGTGTGTTTGGAACATTTTGTCACCAGCCGAGTCCAAAATTCAGCGATTCCCCATCTCAGCCCAGAAAGCAGGTAGAACAAGTTTTGTGGTGCCTTTCAGCTGCCTACCGGGGTAGTGTAAAAACTACCAACAGAACTCGTTTCTGGCACCTTCCCCGGTGGAGTTGTGCATGGGGTGTGTTTGGAACATTTTGTCACCAGCCGAGTCGAAAATTCAGCGATTCCCCATCTCAGCCCAGAAAGCAGGTAGAACAAGTTTTGTGGTGCCTTTCAGCTGCCTACCGGGGTAGTGTAAAAACTACCAACAGAACTCGTTTCTGGCACCTTCCCCGGTGGAGTTGTGCATGGGGTGTGTTTGGAACATTTTGTCACCAGCCGAGTCCAAAATTCAGCGATTCCCCATCTCAGCCCAGAAAGCAGGTAGAACAAGTTTTGTGGTGCCTTTCAGCTGCCTACCGGGGTAGTGTAAAAACTACCAACGGAACTCGTTTCTGGCACCTTCCCCGGTGGAGTTGTGCATGGGGTGTGTTTGGAACATTTTGTCACCAGCCGAGTCCAAAATTCAGCGATTCCCCATCTCAGCCCAGAAAGCAGGTAGAAAAAGTTTTGTGGTGCCTTTCAGGTGCCTACCGGGGTAGTGTAAAAACTACCAACAGAACTCGTTTCTGGCACCTTCCCCGGTGGAGGTGTGCATGGGGTGTGTTTGGAACATTTTGTCACCAGCCGAGTCCAAAATTCAGCGATTCCCCATCTCAGCCCAGAAAGCAGGTAGAACAAGTTTTGTGGTGCCTTTCAGCTGCCTACCGGGGTAGTGTAAAAACTACCAACAGAACTCGTTTCTGGCACCTTCCCCGGTGGAGTTGTGCATGGGGTGTGTTTGGATCATTTTGTCACCAGCCGAGTCCAAAATTCAGCGATTCCCCATCTCAGCCCAGAAAGCAGGTAGAACAAGTTTTGTGGTGCCTTTCAGCTGCCTACCAGGGTAGTGTAAAAACTACCAACAGAACTCGTTTCTGGCACCTTCCCCGGTGGAGTTGTGCATGGGGTGTGTTTGGAACATTTTGTCACCAGCCGAGTCCAAAATTCAGATTCCCCATCTCAGCCCAGAAAGCAGGTAGAACAAGTTTTGTGGTGCCTTTCAGCTGCCTACCGGGGTAGTGTAAAAACTACCAACAGAACTCGTTTCTGGCACCTTCCCCGGTGGAGTTGTGCATGGGGTGTGTTTGGAACATTTTGTCACCAGCCGAGTCCAAAATTCAGCGATTCCCCATCTCAGCCCAGAAAGCAGGTAGAACAAGTTTTGTGGTGCCTTTCAGCTGCCTACCGGGGTAGTGTAAAAACTACCAACAGAACTCGTTTCTGGCACCTTCCCCGGTGGAGTTGTGCATGGGGTGTGTTTGGAACATTTTGTCACCAGCCGAGTCCAAAATTCAGCGATTCCCCATCTCAGCCCAGAAAGCAGGTAGAACAAGTTTTGTGGTGCCTTTCAGCTGCCTACCGGGGTAGTGTAAAAACTACCAACGGAACTCGTTTCTGGCACCTTCCCCGGTGGAGTTGTGCATGGGGTGTGTTTGGAACATTTTGTCACCAGCCGAGTCCAAAATTCAGCGATTCCCCATCTCAGCCCAGAAAGCAGGTAGAACAAGTTTTGTGGTGCCTTTCTCTTGCCTACCGGGGGTACTGTAAAAACTACCAACAGAACTCGTTTCTGGCACCTTCCCCGGTGGAGTTGTGCATGGGGTGTGTTTGGAACATTTTGTCACCAGCCGAGTCCAAAATTCAGCCGTTCCCCATCTCAGCCCAGAAAGAAGGTAGAACAAGTCTTGTGGTGCCTTTCAGCTGCCTACCAGGGTAGTGTAAAAAGTACCAACAGAACTCGTTTCTGGCACCTTCCCCGGTGGAGTTGTGCATGGGGTGTGTTTGGAACATTTTGTCAGCAGCCGAGTCCAAACATCAGCTGTTCCCCATCTCAGCCCAGAAAGCAGGTAGCAAAACTTTTGTGGTGCCTTTCAGCTGCCTATCGGGGTAGTGTAAAAACTACCAACAGAACTCGTTTCTGGCACCTTCCCCGGTGGAGCTGTGCATGGGGTGTGTTTGGAACATTTTTTCACCAGCCGAGTCCAAAATTCAGCTATTCCCCATCTCAGCCCAGAAAGCAGGTAGAACAAGTTTTGTGGTGCCTTTCAGCTGCCTACCGGGGTACTGTAAAAACTACCAACAGACCTCGGTTCTGGCACCTTCCCCGGTGGAGTTGTGCATGGGGTGTGTTTGGAACATTTTGTCACCAGCCGAGTCCAAAATTCAGCGATTCCCCATCTAAGCCCAGAAAGCAGGTAGAACAAGTTTTGTGGTGCCTTTCAGCTGCCTACCGGGGTAGTGTAAAAACTACCAACAGAACTCGTTTCTGGCACCTTTCCCGGTGGAGTTGTGCATGGGGTGTGTTTGGAACATTTTTTCACCAGCCGAGTCCAAAATTCAGCGATTCTCCATCTCAGCCCAGAAAGCAGGTAGAACAAGTCTTGTGGTGCCTTTCAGCTGCCTACCAGGGTACTGTAAAAACTACCAACAGAACTCGTTTCTGGCACCTTCCCCGGAGGAGTTGTGCATGGGGTGTGTTTGGAACATTTTGTCAGCAGCCGAGTCCAAAATTCAGCCGTTCCCAATCTCAGCCCAGAAAGCAGGTAGAACAAGTTTTGTGGTGCCTTTCAGCTGCCTACCGGGGTACTGTAAAAACTACCAACAGAACTCCTTTCTGGCACCTTCCCCGGTGGAGTTGTGCATGGGGTGTGTTTGGAACATTTTGTCAGCAGCCGAGTCCAAAATTCAGCTCTTCCCCATCTCAGCCCAGAAAGCAGGTAGAACAAGTTTTGTGGTGCCTTTCAGCTGCCTACCGGGGTACTGTAAAAACTACCAACAGAACTCGTTTCTGGCACCTTCCCCGGTGGAGTTGTGCATGGGGTGTGTTTGGAACATTTTGTCACCAGCCGAGTCCAAAATTCAGCTATTCTCCATCTCAGCCCAGAAAGCAGGTAGAACAAGTTTTGTGGTGCCTTTCTCTTGCCTACCGGGGTAGTGTAAAAACTACCAACAGAACTCGTTTCTGGCACCTTTGCCGGTGGAGCTGTGCATGGGGTGTGTTTGGAACATTTTGTCACCAGCCGAGTCCAAAATTCAGCGATTCCCCATCTCAGCCCAGAAAGCAGGTAGAACAAGTTTTGTGGTGCCTTTCAGCTGCCTACCGGGGTAGTGTAACAACTACCAACAGAACTCGTTTCTGGCACCTTCCCCGGTGGAGTTGTGCATGGGGTGTGTTTGGAATATTTTGTCACCAGCCGAGTCCAAAATTCAGCGATTCCCCATCTCAGCCCAGAAAGCAGGTAGCAAAACTTTTGTGGTGCCTTTCAGCTGCCTACCGGGGTAGTGTAAAAACTACCAACAGAACTCGTTTCTGGCACCTTCCCCGGTGGAGGTGTGCATGGGGTGTGTTTGGAACATTTTTTCACCAGCCGAGTCCAAAATTCAGCTATTCCCCATCTCAGCCCAGAAAGCAGGTACAACAAGTTTTGTGGTGCCTTTCAGCTGCCTACCGGGGTAGTGTAAAAACTACCAACGGAACTCGTTTCTGGCACCTTCCCCGGTGGAGTTGTGCATGGGGTGTGTTTGGAACATTTTGTTACCAGCCGAGTCCAAAATTCAGCGATTCCCCATCTCTAGCCCAGAAAGCAGGTAGAACAAGTTTTGTGGCGCCTTTCAGCTGCCTACCGGGGTAGTGTAAAAACTACCAACGGAACTCGTTTCTGGCACCTTCCCCGGTGGAGTTGTGCATGGGGTGTGTTTGGAACATTTTGTCACCAGCCGAGTCCAAAATTCAGCGATTCCCCATCTCAGCCCAGAAAGCAGGTAGAACAAGTTTTGTGGTGCCTTTCAGCTGCCTACCTGGGTAGTGTAAAAACTACCAACAGAACTCGTTTCTGGCACCTTCCCCGGTGGAGTTGTGCATGGGGTGTGTTTGGAACATTTTGTCACCAGCCGAGTCCAAAATTCAGCGATTCCCCATCTCAGCCCAGAAAGCAGGTACAACAAGTTTTGTGGTGCCTTTCAGCTGCCTACCGGGGTAGTGTAAAAACTACCAACGGAACTCGATTCTGGCACCTTCCCCGGTGGAGTTGTGCATGGGGTGTGTTTGGAACATTTTGTCACCAGCCGAGTCCAAAATTCAGCGATTCCCCATCTCAGCCCAGAAAGCAGGTAGAACAAGTTTTGTGGTGCCTTTCAGCTGCCTACCGGGGTACTGTAAAAACTACCAACAGAACTCGTTTCTGGCACCTTCCCCGGTGGAGTTGTGCATGGGGTGTGTTTGGAACATTTTGTCACCAGCCGAGTCCAAAATTCAGCGATTCCCCATCTCAGCCCAGAAAGCAGGTAGAACAAGTTTTGTGGTGCCTTTCAGCTGCCTACCGGGGTAGTGTAAAAACTACCAACAGAACTCGTTTCTGGCACCTTCCCCGGTGGAGGTGTGCATGGGGTGTGTTTGGAACATTTTGTCACCAGCCGAGTCCAAAATTCAGCGATTCCCCATCTCAGCCCAGAAAGCAGGTACAACAAGTTTTGTGGTGCCTTTCAGCTGCCTACCGGGGTAGTGTAAAAACTACCAACAGAACTCGATTCTGGCACCTTCCCCGGTGGAGTTGTGCATGGGGTGTGTTTGGAACATTTTGTCACCAGCCGAGTCCAAAATTCAGCGATTCCCCATCTCAGCCCAGAAAGCAGGTAGAACAAGTTTTGTGGTGCCTTTCAGCTGCCTACCGGGGTAGTGTAAAAACTACCAACAGAACTCGTTTCTGGCACCTTCCCCGGTGGAGTTGTGCATGGGGTGTGTTTGGAACATTTTGTCACCAGCCGAGTCCAAAATTCAGCGATTCCCCATCTCAGCCCAGAAAGCAGGTAGAACAAGTTTTGTGGTGCCTTTCAGCTGCCTACCGGGGTAGTGTAAAAACTACCAACAGAACTCGTTTCTGGCACCTTCCCCGGTGGAGGTGTGCATGGGGTGTGTTTGGAACATTTTGTCACCAGCCGAGTCCAAAATTCAGCGATTCCCCATCTCAGCCCAGAAAGCAGGTAGAACAAGTTTTGTGGTGCCTTTCAGCTGCCTACCGGGGTAGTGTAAAAACTACCAACAGAACTCGTTTCTGGCACCTTCCCCGGTGGAGTTGTGCATGGGGTGTGTTTGGAACATTTTGTCACCAGCCGAGTCGAAAATTCAGCGATTCCCCATCTCAGCCCAGAAAGCAGGTAGAACAAGTTTTGTGGTGCCTTTCAGGTGCCTACCGGGGTAGTGTAAAAACTACCAACAGAACTCGTTTCTGGCACCTTCCCCGGTGGAGTTGTGCATGGGGTGTGTTTGGAACATTTTGTCACCAGCCGAGTCCAAAATTCAGCGATTCCCCATCTCAGCCCAGAAAGCAGGTAGAACAAGTTTTGTGGTGCCTTTCAGCTGCCTACCGGGGTAGTGTAAAAACTACCAACGGAACTCGTTTCTGGCACCTTCCCCGGTGGAGTTGTGCATGGGGTGTGTTTGGAACATTTTGTCACCAGCCGAGTCCAAAATTCAGCGATTCCCCATCTCAGCCCAGAAAGCAGGTAGAAAAAGTTTTGTGGTGCCTTTCAGGTGCCTACCGGGGTAGTGTAAAAACTACCAACAGAACTCGTTTCTGGCACCTTCCCCGGTGGAGGTGTGCATGGGGTGTGTTTGGAACATTTTGTCACCAGCCGAGTCCAAAATTCAGCGATTCCCCATCTCAGCCCAGAAAGCAGGTAGAACAAGTTTTGTGGTGCCTTTCAGCTGCCTACCGGGGTAGTGTAAAAACTACCAACAGAACTCGTTTCTGGCACCTTCCCCGGTGGAGTTGTGCATGGGGTGTGTTTGGATCATTTTGTCACCAGCCGAGTCCAAAATTCAGCGATTCCCCATCTCAGCCCAGAAAGCAGGTAGAACAAGTTTTGTGGTGCCTTTCAGCTGCCTACCAGGGTAGTGTAAAAACTACCAACAGAACTCGTTTCTGGCACCTTCCCCGGTGGAGTTGTGCATGGGGTGTGTTTGGAACATTTTGTCACCAGCCGAGTCCAAAATTCAGCGATTCCCCATCTCAGCCCAGAAAGCAGGTAGAACAAGTTTTGTGGTGCCTTTCAGCTGCCTACCGGGGTAGTGTAAAAACTACCAACAGAACTCGTTTCTGGCACCTTCCCCGGTGGAGTTGTGCATGGGGTGTGTTTGGAACATTTTGTCACCAGCCGAGTCCAAAATTCAGCGATTCCCCATCTCAGCCCAGAAAGCAGGTAGAACAAGTTTTGTGGTGCCTTTCAGCTGCCTACCGGGGTAGTGTAAAAACTACCAACAGAACTCGTTTCTGGCACCTTCCCCGGTGGAGTTGTGCATGGGGTGTGTTTGGAACATTTTGTCACCAGCCGAGTCCAAAATTCAGCGATTCCCCATCTCAGCCCAGAAAGCAGGTAGAACAAGTTTTGTGGTGCCTTTCAGCTGCCTACCGGGGTAGTGTAAAAACTACCAACGGAACTCGTTTCTGGCACCTTCCCCGGTGGAGTTGTGCATGGGGTGTGTTTGGAACATTTTGTCACCAGCCGAGTCCAAAATTCAGCGATTCCCCATCTCAGCCCAGAAAGCAGGTAGAACAAGTTTTGTGGTGCCTTTCTCTTGCCTACCGGGGTACTGTAAAAACTACCAACAGAACTCGTTTCTGGCACCTTCCCCGGTGGAGTTGTGCATGGGGTGTGTTTGGAACATTTTGTCACCAGCCGAGTCCAAAATTCAGCCGTTCCCCATCTCAGCCCAGAAAGAAGGTAGAACAAGTCTTGTGGTGCCTTTCAGCTGCCTACCAGGGTACTGTAAAAACTACCAACAGAACTCGTTTCTCGCACCTTCCCCGGTGGAGTTGTGCATGGGGTGTGTTTGGAACATTTTGTCAGCAGCCGAGTCCAAACATCAGCTGTTCCCCATCTCAGCCCAGAAAGCAGGTAGCAAAACTTTTGTGGTGCCTTTCAGCTGCCTATCGGGGTAGTGTAAAAACTACCAACAGAACTCGTTTCTGGCACCTTCCCCGGTGGAGCTGTGCATGGGGTGTGTTTGGAACATTTTGTCACCAGCCGAGTCCAAAATTCAGCTATTCCCCATCTCAGCCCAGAAAGCAGGTAGAACAAGTTTTGTGGTGCCTTTCAGCTGCCTACCGGGGTACTGTAAAAACTACCAACAGACCTCGGTTCTGGCACCTTCCCCGGTGGAGTTGTGCATGGGGTGTGTTTGGAACATTTTGTCACCAGCCGAGTCCAAAATTCAGCGATTCCCCATCTAAGCCCAGAAAGCAGGTAGAACAAGTTTTGTGGTGCCTTTCAGCTGCCTACCGGGGTAGTGTAAAAACTACCAACAGAACTCGTTTCTGGCACCTTTCCCGGTGGAGTTGTGCATGGGGTGTGTTTGGAACATTTTTTCACCAGCCGAGTCCAAAATTCAGCGATTCTCCATCTCAGCCCAGAAAGCAGGTAGAACAAGTCTTGTGGTGCCTTTCAGCTGCCTACCGGGGTACTGTAAAAACTACCAACAGAACTCGTTTCTGGCACCTTCCCCGGAGGAGTTGTGCATGGGGTGTGTTTGGAACATTTTGTCAGCAGCCGAGTCCAAAATTCAGCCGTTCCCAATCTCAGCCCAGAAAGCAGGTAGAACAAGTTTTGTGGTGCCTTTCAGCTGCCTACCGGGGTACTGTAAAAACTACCAACAGAACTCCTTTCTGGCACCTTCCCCGGTGGAGTTGTGCATGGGGTGTGTTTGGAACATTTTGTCAGCAGCCGAGTCCAAAATTCAGCTCTTCCCCATCTCAGCCCAGAAAGCAGGTAGAACAAGTTTTGTGGTGCCTTTCAGCTGCCTACCGGGGTACTGTAAAAACTACCAACAGAACTCGTTTCTGGCACCTTCCCCGGTGGAGTTGTGCATGGGGTGTGTTTGGAACATTTTGTCAGCAGCCGAGTCCAAAATTCAGCTATTCTCCATCTCAGCCCAGAAAGCAGGTAGAACAAGTTTTGTGGTGCCTTTCTCTTGCCTACCGGGGTAGTGTAAAAACTACCAACAGAACTCGTTTCTGGCACCTTTGCCGGTGGAGCTGTGCATGGGGTGTGTTTGGAACATTTTGTCACCAGCCGAGTCCAAAATTCAGCGATTCCCCATCTCAGCCCAGAAAGCAGGTAGAACAAGTTTTGTGGTGCCTTTCAGCTGCCTACCGGGGTAGTGTAAAAACTACCAACAGAACTCGTTTCTGGCACCTTCCCCGGTGGAGTTGTGCATGGGGTGTGTTTGGAATATTTTGTCACCAGCCGAGTCCAAAATTCAGCGATTCCCCATCTCAGCCCAGAAAGCAGGTAGCAAAACTTTTGTGGTGCCTTTCAGCTGCCTACCGGGGTAGTGTAAAAACTACCAACAGAACTCGTTTCTGGCACCTTCCCCGGTGGAGGTGTGCATGGGGTGTGTTTGGAACATTTTTTCACCAGCCGAGTCCAAAATTCAGCTATTCCCCATCTCAGCCCAGAAAGCAGGTACAACAAGTTTTGTGGTGCCTTTCAGCTGCCTACCGGGGTAGTGTAAAAACTACCAACAGAACTCGTTTCTGGCACCTTCCTCGGTGGAGTTGTGCATGGGGCGTGTTTGGAACATTTTGTCACCAGCCGAGTCCAAAATTCAGCTGTTCCCCATCTAAGCCCAGAAAGCAGGTACAACAAGTTTTGTGGTGCCTTTCAGCTGCCTACCGGGGTACTGTAAAAACTACCAACAGAACTCGTTTCTGGCACCTTTGCCGGTGGAGGTGTGCATGGGGTGTGTTTGGAACATTTTGTCAGCAGCCGAGTCCAAAACTCAGCTGTTCCCCATCTCAGCCCAGAAAGCAGGTAGAACAAGTTTTGTGGTGCCTTTCTCTTGCCTACCGGGGTACTGTAAAAACTACCAACAGAACTCGTTTCTGGCACCTTCCCCGGAGGAGTTGTGCATGGGGTGTGTTTGGAACATTTTGTTACCAGACGAGTCCAAAATTCAGCTATTCCCCATCTCAGCCCAGAAAGCAGGTACAACAAGTTTTGTGGTGCCTTTCAGCTGCCTACCGGGGTAGTGTAAAAACTACCAACAGAACTCGTTTCTGGCACCTTCCCCGGTGGAGTTGTGCATGGGGTGTGTTTGGAACATTTTTTCACCAGCCGAGTCCAAAATTCAGCCGTTCCCCATCTCAGCCCAGAAAGCAGGAAGAACAAGTTTTGTGGTGCCTTTCTCTTGCCTACCGGGGTACTGTAAAAACTACCAACAGAACTCGTTTCTGGCACCTTTGCCGGTGGAGCTGTGCATGGGGTGTGTTTGGAACATTTTGTCACCAGCCGAGTCCAAAATTCAGCGATTCCCCATCTCTGCCCAGAAAGCAGGTACAACAAGTTTTGTGGTGCCTTTCAGCTGCCTACCGGGGTAGTGTAAAAACTACCAACAGAACTCGTTTCTGGCACCTTTGCCGGTGGAGCTGTGCATGGGGTGTGTTTGGAACATTTTGTCACCAGCCGAGTCCAAAATTCAGTTGTTCCCCATCTCAGCCCAGAAAGCAGGTAGAACAAGTTTTGTGGTGCCTTTCAGCTGCCTACCGGGGTAGTGTAAAAACTACCAACAGAACTCGTTTCTCGCACCTTTGCCGGTGGAGCTGTGCATGGGGTGTGTTTGGAACATTTTGTCACCAGCCGAGTCCAAAATTCAGCCGTTCCCCATCTCAGCCCAGAAAGCAGGTACAACAAGTTTTGTGGTGCCTTTCAGCTGCCTACCGGGGTAGTGTAAAAACTACCAACAGAACTCGTTTCTGGCACCTTCCCCGGTGGAGTTGTGCATGGGGTGTGTTTGGAACATTTTGTCAGCAGCCGAGTCCAAAATTCAGCTATTCTCCATCTCAGCCCAGAAAGCAGGTAGAACAAGTTTTGTAGTGCCTTTCTCTTGCCTACCGGGGTAGTGTAAAAACTACCAACAGAACTCGTTTCTGGCACCTTTGCCGGTGGAGCTGTGCATGGGGTGTGTTTGGAATATTGTCAGCAGACGAGTCCAAAATTCAGCGATTCCCCATCTCAGCCCAGAAAGCAGGTAGAACAAGTTTTGTGGTGCCTTTCAGCTGCCTACCGGGGTAGTGTAAAAACTACCAACAGAACTCGTTTCTGGCACCTTCCCCGGTGGAGCTGTGCATGGGGTGTGTTTGGAACATTTTGTCACCAGCCGAGTCCAAAATTCAGCTGTTCCCCATCTCAGCCCAGAAAGCAGGTAGAACAAGTTTTGTGGTGCCTTTCAGCTGCCTACCGGGGTAGTGTAAAAACTACCAACAGAACTCCTTTCTGGCACCTTCCCCGGTGGAGTTGTGCATGGGGTGTGTTTGGAATATTTTGTCACCAGCCGAGTCCAAAATTCAGCGATTCCCCATCTCAGCCCAGAAAGCAGGTAGCAAAACTTTTGTGGTGCCTTTCAGCTGCCTACCGGGGTAGTGTAAAAACTACCAACAGAACTCGTTTCTGGCACCTTCCCCGGTGGAGGTGTGCATGGGGTGTGTTTGGAACATTTTTTCACCAGCCGAGTCCAAAATTCAGCCGTTCCCCATCTCAGCCCAGAAAGCAGGTAGAACAAGTGTTGTGGTGCCTTTCAGCTGCCTACAGGGGTAGTGTAAAAACTACCAACAGAACTCGTTTCTGGCGCCTTCCTCGGTGGAGTTGTGCATGGGGCGTGTTTGGAACATTTTGTCACCAGCCGAGTCCAAAATTCAGCTGTTCCCCATCTCAGCCCAGAAAGCAGGTAGAACAAGTTTTGTGGTGCCTTTCAGCTGCCTACCGGGGTACTGTAAAAACTACCAACAGAACTCGTTTCTGGCACCTTTGCCGGTGGAGCTGTGCATGGGGTGTGTTTGGAACATTTTGTCAGCAGCCGAGTCCAAAATTCAGCTATTCCCCATCTCAGCCCAGAAAGCAGGTACAACAAGTTTTGTGGTGCCTTTCAGCTGCCTACTGGGGTAGTGTAAAAACTACCAACAGAACTCGTTTCTGGCGCCTTCCCCGGTGGAGGTGTGCATGGGGTGTGTTTGGAACATTTTGTCACCAGCCGAGTCCAAAATTCAGCGATTCCCCATCTCAGCCCAGAAAGCAGGTAGAACAAGTTTTGTGGTGCCTTTCAGGTGCCTACCGGGGTAGTGTAAAAACTACCAACAGAACTCGTTTCTGGCACCTTCCCCGGTGGAGTTGTGCATGGGGTGTGTTTGGAACATTTTGTCACCAGCCGAGTCCAAAATTCAGCGATTCCCCATCTCAGCCCAGAAAGCAGGTAGAACAAGTTTTGTGGTGCCTTTCAGCTGCCTACCGGGGTAGTGTAAAAACTACCAACAGAACTCGTTTCTGGCACCTTCCCCGGTGGAGTTGTGCATGGGGTGTGTTTGGATCATTTTGTCACCAGCCGAGTCCAAAATTCAGCGATTCCCCATCTCAGCCCAGAAAGCAGGTAGAACAAGTTTTGTGGTGCCTTTCAGCTGCCTACCAGGGTAGTGTAAAAACTACCAACAGAACTCGTTTCTGGCACCTTCCCCGGTGGAGTTGTGCATGGGGTGTGTTTGGAACATTTTGTCACCAGCCGAGTCCAAAATTCAGCGATTCCCCATCTCAGCCCAGAAAGCAGGTAGAACAAGTTTTGTGGTGCCTTTCAGCTGCCTACCGGGGTAGTGTAAAAACTACCAACAGAACTCGTTTCTGGCACCTTCCCCGGTGGAGTTGTGCATGGGGTGTGTTTGGAACATTTTGTCACCAGCCGAGTCCAAAATTCAGCTCTTCCCCATCTCAGCCCAGAAAGCAGGTAGAACAAGTTTTGTGGTGCCTTTCAGCTGCCTACCGGGGTAGTGTAAAAACTACCAACAGAACTCGTTTCTGGCACCTTCCCCGGTGGAGTTGTGCATGGGGTGTGTTTGGAACATTTTGTCACCAGCCGAGTCCAAAATTCAGCGATTCCCCATCTCAGCCCAGAAAGCAGGTAGAACAAGTTTTGTGGTGCCTTTCAGCTGCCTACCGGGGTAGTGTAAAAACTACCAACAGAACTCGTTTCTGGCACCTTCCCCGGTGGAGTTGTGCATGGGGTGTGTTTGGAACATTTTGTCACCAGCCGAGTCCAAAATTCAGCGATTCCCCATCTCAGCCCAGAAAGCAGGTAGAACAAGTTTTGTGGTGCCTTTCAGCTGCCTACCGGGGTAGTGTAAAAACTACCAACGGAACTCGATTCTGGCACCTTCCCCGGTGGAGTTGTGCATGGGGTGTGTTTGGAACATTTTGTCAGCAGCCGAGTCCAAAATTCAGCCGTTCCCCATCTCAGCCCAGAAAGCAGGTACAACAAGTTTTGTGGTGCCTTTCTCTTGCCTACCGGGGTAGTGTAAAAACTACCAACGGAACTCGATTCTGGCACCTTCCCCGGTGGAGTTGTGCATGGGGTGTGTTTGGACCATTTTGTCACCAGCCGAGTCCAAAATTCAGCGATTCCCCATCTCAGCCCAGAAAGCAGGTAGAACAAGTTTTGTGGTGCCTTTCAGCTGCCTACCGGGGTAGTGTAAAAACTACCAACAGAACTCGTTTCTGGCACCTTCCCCGGTGGAGTTGTGCATGGGGTGTGTTTGGAACATTTTGTCACCAGCCGAGTCCAAAATTCAGCGATTCCCCATCTCAGCCCAGAAAGCAGGTAGAACAAGTTTTGTGGTGCCTTTCTCTTGCCTACCGGGGTAGTGTAAAAACTACCAACAGAACTCGTTTCTGGCACCTTCCCCGGTGGAGTTGTGCATGGGGTGTGTTTGGAACATTTTGTCAGCAGCCGAGTCCAAAATTCAGCGATTCCCCATCTCAGCCCAGAAAGCAGGTAGAACAAGTTTTGTGGTGCCTTTCAGCTGCCTACCGGGGTAGTGTAAAAACTACCAACAGAACTCGTTTCTGGCACCTTCCCCGGTGGAGGTGTGCATGGGGTGTGTTTGGAACATTTTGTTACCAGCCGAGTCCAAAATTCAGCGATTCCCCATCTCAGCCCAGAAAGCAGGTACAACAAGTTTTGTGGTGCCTTTCAGCTGCCTACCGGGGTAGTGTAAAAACTACCAACGGAACTCGATTCTGGCACCTTCCCCGGTGGAGTTGTGCATGGGGTGTGTTTGGAACATTTTGTCACCAGCCGAGTCCAAAATTCAGCGATTCCCCATCTCAGCCCAGAAAGCAGGTAGAACAAGTTTTGTGGTGCCTTTCAGCTGCCTACCGGGGTACTGTAAAAACTACCAACAGAACTCGTTTCTGGCACCTTCCCCGGTGGAGTTGTGCATGGGGTGTGTTTGGAACATTTTGTCACCAGCCGAGTCCAAAATTCAGCGATTCCCCATCTCAGCCCAGAAAGCAGGTAGAACAAGTTTTGTGGTGCCTTTCAGCTGCCTACCGGGGTAGTGTAAAAACTACCAACAGAACTCGTTTCTGGCACCTTCCCCGGTGGAGGTGTGCATGGGGTGTGTTTGGAACATTTTGTCACCAGCCGAGTCCAAAATTCAGCGATTCCCCATCTCAGCCCAGAAAGCAGGTAGAACAAGTTTTGTGGTGCCTTTCAGCTGCCTACCGGGGTAGTGTAAAAACTACCAACGGAACTCGATTCTGGCACCTTCCCCGGTGGAGTTGTGCATGGGGTGTGTTTGGAACATTTTGTCACCAGCCGAGTCCAAAATTCAGCGATTCCCCATCTCAGCCCAGAAAGCAGAGGTAGAACAAGTTTTGTGGTGCCTTTCAGCTGCCTACCGGGGTAGTGTAAAAACTACCAACAGAACTCGTCTCTGGCACCTTCCCCGGTGGAGGTGTGCATGGGGTGTGTTTGGAACATTTTGTCACCAGCCGAGTCCAAAATTCAGCGATTCCCCATCTCAGCCCAGAAAGCAGGTAGAACAAGTTTTGTGGTGCCTTTCAGCTGCCTACCGGGGTAGTGTAAAAACTACCAACAGAACTCGTTTCTGGCACCTTCCCCGGTGGAGTTGTGCATGGGGTGTGTTTGGAACATTTTGTCACCAGCCGAGTCCAAAATTCAGCGATTCCCCATCTCAGCCCAGAAAGCAGGTAGAACAAGTTTTGTGGTGCCTTTCAGCTGCCTACCGGGGTAGTGTAAAAACTACCAACAGAACTCGTTTCTGGCACCTTCCCCGGTGGAGTTGTGCATGGGGTGTGTTTGGAACATTTTGTCAGCAGCCGAGTCCAAAATTCAGCGATTCCCCATCTCAGCCCAGAAAGCAGGTAGAACAAGTTTTGTGGTGCCTTTCAGCTGCCTACCGGGGTAGTGTAAAAACTACCAACGGAACGCGATTCTGGCACCTTCCCCGGTGGAGTTGTGCATGGGGTGTGTTTGGAACATTTTGTCACCAGCCGAGTCCAAAATTCAGCGATTCCCCATCTCAGCCCAGAAAGCAGGTAGAACAAGTTTTGTGGTGCCTTTCAGCTGCCTACCGGGGTACTGTAAAAACTACCAACAGAACTCGTTTCTGGCACCTTCCCCGGTGGAGTTGTGCATGGGGTGTGTTTGGAACATTTTGTCACCAGCCGAGTCCAAAATTCAGCGATTCCCCATCTCAGCCCAGAAAGCAGGTAGAACAAGTTTTGTGGTGCCTTTCAGCTGCCTACCGGGGTAGTGTAAAAACTACCAACAGAACTCGTTTCTGGCACCTTCCCCGGTGGAGTTGTGCATGGGGTGTGTTTGGAACATTTTGTCACCAGCCGAGTCCAAAATTCAGCGATTCCCCATCTCAGCCCAGAAAGCAGGTACAACAAGTTTTGTGGTGCCTTTCAGCTGCCTACCGGGGTACTGTAAAAACTACCAACGGAACTCGATTCTGGCACCTTCCCCGGTGGAGTTGTGCATGGGGTGTGTTTGGAACATTTTGTCACCAGCCGAGTCCAAAATTCAGCGATTCCCCATCTCAGCCCAGAAAGCAGGTAGAACAAGTTTTGTGGTGCCTTTCAGCTGCCTACCGGGGTAGTGTAAAAACTACCAACAGAACTCGTTTCTGGCACCTTCCCCGGTGGAGTTGTGCATGGGGTGTGTTTGGAACATTTTGTCACCAGCCGAGTCCAAAATTCAGCGATTCCCCATCTCAGCCCAGAAAGCAGGTAGAACAAGTTTTGTGGTGCCTTTCAGCTGCCTACCGGGGTAGTGTAAAAACTACCAACAGAACTCGTTTCTGGCACCTTCCCCGGTGGAGTTGTGCATGGGGTGTGTTTGGAACATTTTGTCACCAGCCGAGTCCAAAATTCAGCGATTCCCCATCTCAGCCCAGAAAGCAGGTAGAACAAGTTTTGTGGTGCCTTTCAGCTGCCTACCGGGGTAGTGTAAAAACTACCAACAGAACTCGTTTCTGGCACCTTCCCCGGTGGAGTTGTGCATGGGGTGTGTTTGGAACATTTTGTCACCAGCCGAGTCCAAAATTCAGCGATTCCCCATCTCAGCCCAGAAAGCAGGTAGAACAAGTTTTGTGGTGCCTTTCAGCTGCCTACCGGGGTAGTGTAAAAACTACCAACAGAACTCGTTTCTGGCACCTTCCCCGGTGGAGTTGTGCATGGGGTGTGTTTGGAACATTTTGTCACCAGCCGAGTCCAAAATTCAGCGATTCCCCATCTCAGCCCAGAAAGCAGGTACAACAAGTTTTGTGGTGCCTTTCAGCTGCCTACCGGGGTAGTGTAAAAACTACCAACAGAACTCGTTTCTGGCACCTTCCCCGGTGGAGTTGTGCATGGGGTGTGTTTGGAACATTTTGTCACCAGCCGAGTCGAAAATTCAGCGATTCCCCATCTCAGCCCAGAAAGCAGGTAGAACAAGTTTTGTGGTGCCTTTCAGCTGCCTACCGGGGTAGTGTAAAAACTACGAACAGAACTCGTTTCTGGCACCTTCCCCGGTGGAGTTGTGCATGGGGTGTGTTTGGAACATTTTGTTACCAGCCGAGTCCAAAATTCAGCGATTCCCCATCTCAGCCCAGAAAGCAGGTAGAACAAGTTTTGTGGTGCCTTTCAGCTGCCTACCGGGGTAGTGTAAAAACTACCAACGGAACTCGTTTCTGGCACCTTCCCCGGTGGAGTTGTGCATGGGGTGTGTTTGGAACATTTTGTCACCAGCCGAGTCCAAAATTCAGCGATTCCCCATCTCAGCCCAGAAAGCAGGTAGAACAAGTTTTGTGGTGCCTTTCAGCTGCCTACCGGGGTAGTGTAAAAACTACCAACAGAACTCGTTTCTGGCACCTTCCCCGGTGGAGTTGTGCATGGGGTGTGTTTGGAACATTTTGTCACCAGCCGAGTCCAAAATTCAGCGATTCCCCATCTCAGCCCAGAAAGCAGGTACAACAAGTTTTGTGGTGCCTTTCAGCTGCCTACCGGGGTAGTGTAAAAACTACCAACAGAACTCGTTTCTGGCACCTTCCCCGGTGGAGTTGTGCATGGGGTGTGTTTGGAACATTTTGTCACCAGCCGAGTCCAAAATTCAGCGATTCCCCATCTCAGCCCAGAAAGCAGGTAGAACAAGTTTTGTGGTGCCTTTCAGCTGCCTACCGGGGTAGTGTAAAAACTACCAACAGAACTCGTCTCTGGCACCTTCCCCGGTGGAGGTGTGCATGGGGTGTGTTTGGAACATTTTGTCACCAGCCGAGTCCAAAATTCAGCGATTCCCCATCTCAGCCCAGAAAGCAGGTAGAACAAGTTTTGTGGTGCCTTTCAGCTGCCTACCGGGGTAGTGTAAAAACTACCAACAGAACTCGTTTCTGGCACCTTCCCCGGTGGAGTTGTGCATGGGGTGTGTTTGGAACATTTTGTCACCAGCCGAGTCCAAAATTCAGCGATTCCCCATCTCAGCCCAGAAAGCAGGTAGAACAAGTTTTGTGGTGCCTTTCAGCTGCCTACCGGGGTAGTGTAAAAACTACCAACAGAACTCGTTTCTGGCACCTTCCCCGGTGGAGTTGTGCATGGGGTGTGTTTGGAACATTTTGTCACCAGCCGAGTCCAAAATTCAGCGATTCCCCATCTCAGCCCAGAAAGCAGGTAGAACAAGTTTTGTGGTGCCTTTCAGCTGCCTACCGGGGTAGTGTAAAAACTACCAACGGAACTCGTTTCTGGCACCTTCCCCGGTGGAGTTGTGCATGGGGTGTGTTTGGAACATTTTGTCACCAGCCGAGTCCAAAATTCAGCGATTCCCCATCTCAGCCCAGAAAGCAGGTAGAACAAGTTTTGTGGTGCCTTTCAGGTGCCTACCGGGGTAGTGTAAAAACTACCAACAGAACTCGTTTCTGGCACCTTCCCCGGTGGAGTTGTGCATGGGGTGTGTTTGGAACATTTTGTCACCAGCCGAGTCCAAAATTCAGCGATTCCCCATCTCAGCCCAGAAAGCAGGTAGAACAAGTTTTGTGGTGCCTTTCAGCTGCCTACCGGGGTAGTGTAAAAACTACCAACAGAACTCGTTTCTGGCACCTTCCCCGGTGGAGTTGTGCATGGGGTGTGTTTGGATCATTTTGTCACCAGCCGAGTCCAAAATTCAGCGATTCCCCATCTCAGCCCAGAAAGCAGGTAGAACAAGTTTTGTGGTGCCTTTCAGCTGCCTACCAGGGTAGTGTACAAACTACCAACAGAACTCGTTTCTGGCACCTTCCCCGGTGGAGTTGTGCATGGGGTGTGTTTGGAACATTTTGTCACCAGCCGAGTCCAAAATTCAGCGATTCCCCATCTCAGCCCAGAAAGCAGGTAGAACAAGTTTTGTGGTGCCTTTCAGCTGCCTACCGGGGTAGTGTAAAAACTACCAACAGAACTCGTTTCTGGCACCTTCCCCGGTGGAGTTGTGCATGGGGTGTGTTTGGAACATTTTGTCACCAGCCGAGTCCAAAATTCAGCTCTTCCCCATCTCAGCCCAGAAAGCAGGTAGAACAAGTTTTGTGGTGCCTTTCAGCTGCCTACCGGGGTAGTGTAAAAACTACCAACAGAACTCGTTTCTGGCACCTTCCCCGGTGGAGTTGTGCATGGGGTGTGTTTGGAACATTTTGTCACCAGCCGAGTCCAAAATTCAGCGATTCCCCATCTCAGCCCAGAAAGCAGGTAGAACAAGTTTTGTGGTGCCTTTCTCTTGCCTACCGGGGTAGTGTAAAAACTACCAACAGAACTCGTTTCTGGCACCTTCCCCGGTGGAGTTGTGCATGGGGTGTGTTTGGAACATTTTGTCACCAGCCGAGTCCAAAATTCAGCGATTCCCCATCTCAGCCCAGAAAGCAGGTAGAACAAGTTTTGTGGTGCCTTTCAGCTGCCTACCGGGGTAGTGTAAAAACTACCAACGGAACTCGATTCTGGCACCTTCCCCGGTGGAGTTGTGCATGGGGTGTGTTTGGAACATTTTGTCAGCAGCCGAGTCCAAAATTCAGCCGTTCCCCATCTCAGCCCAGAAAGCAGGTACAACAAGTTTTGTGGTGCCTTTCTCTTGCCTACCGGGGTAGTGTAAAAACTACCAACGGAACTCGATTCTGGCACCTTCCCCGGTGGAGTTGTGCATGGGGTGTGTTTGGAACATTTTGTCAGCAGCCGAGTCCAAAATTCAGCGATTCCCCATCTCAGCCCAGAAAGCAGGTAGAACAAGTTTTGTGGTGCCTTTCAGCTGCCTACCGGGGTAGTGTAAAAACTACCAACAGAACTCGTTTCTGGCACCTTCCCCGGTGGAGGTGTGCATGGGGTGTGTTTGGAACATTTTGTTACCAGCCGAGTCCAAAATTCAGCGATTCCCCATCTCAGCCCAGAAAGCAGGTACAACAAGTTTTGTGGTGCCTTTCAGCTGCCTACCGGGGTAGTGTAAAAACTACCAACGGAACTCGATTCTGGCACCTTCCCCGGTGGAGTTGTGCATGGGGTGTGTTTGGAACATTTTGTCACCAGCCGAGTCCAAAATTCAGCGATTCCCCATCTCAGCCCAGAAAGCAGGTAGAACAAGTTTTGTGGTGCCTTTCAGCTGCCTACCGGGGTACTGTAAAAACTACCAACAGAACTCGTTTCTGGCACCTTCCCCGGTGGAGTTGTGCATGGGGTGTGTTTGGAACATTTTGTCACCAGCCGAGTCCAAAATTCAGCGATTCCCCATCTCAGCCCAGAAAGCAGGTAGAACAAGTTTTGTGGTGCCTTTCAGCTGCCTACCGGGGTAGTGTAAAAACTACCAACAGAACTCGTTTCTGGCACCTTCCCCGGTGGAGGTGTGCATGGGGTGTGTTTGGAACATTTTGTCACCAGCCGAGTCCAAAATTCAGCGATTCCCCATCTCAGCCCAGAAAGCAGGTAGAACAAGTTTTGTGGTGCCTTTCAGCTGCCTACCGGGGTAGTGTAAAAACTACCAACAGAACTCGTTTCTGGCACCTTCCCCGGTGGAGGTGTGCATGGGGTGTGTTTGGAACATTTTGTCACCAGCCGAGTCCAAAATTCAGCGATTCCCCATCTCAGCCCAGAAAGCAGGTAGAACAAGTTTTGTGGTGCCTTTCCGCTGCCTACCGGGGTAGTGTAAAAACTACCAACAGAACTCGTTTCTGGCACCTTCCCCGGTGGAGGTGTGCATGGGGTGTGTTTGGAACATTTTGTCACCAGCCGAGTCCAAAATTCAGCGATTCCCCATCTCAGCCCAGAAAGCAGGTACAACAAGTTTTGTGGTGCCTTTCAGCTGCCTACCGGGGTAGTGTAAAAACTACCAACAGAACTCGTTTCTGGCACCTTCCCCGGTGGAGTTGTGCATGGGGTGTGTTTGGAACATTTTGTCACCAGCCGAGTCCAAAATTCAGCGATTCCCCATCTCAGCCCAGAAAGCAGGTAGAACAAGTTTTGTGGTGCCTTTCAGCTGCCTACCGGGGTAGTGTAAAAACTACCAACAGAACTCGTTTCTGGCACCTTCCCCGGTGGAGTTGTGCATGGGGTGTGTTTGGAACATTTTGTCACCAGCCGAGTCCAAAATTCAGCGATTCCCCATCTCAGCCCAGAAAGCAGGTAGAACAAGTTTTGTGGTGCCTTTCAGCTGCCTACCGGGGTAGTGTAAAAACTACCAACAGAACTCGTTTCTGGCACCTTCCCCGGTGGAGGTGTGCATGGGGTGTGTTTGGAACATTTTGTCACCAGCCGAGTCCAAAATTCAGCGATTCCCCATCTCAGCCCAGAAAGCAGGTAGAACAAGTTTTGTGGTGCCTTTCAGCTGCCTACCGGGGTAGTGTAAAAACTACCAACAGAACTCGTTTCTGGCACCTTCCCCGGTGGAGGTGTGCATGGGGTGTGTTTGGAACATTTTGTCACCAGCCGAGTCCAAAATTCAGCGATTCCCCATCTCAGCCCAGAAAGCAGGTAGAACAAGTTTTGTGGTGCCTTTCAGCTGCCTACCGGGGTAGTGTAAAAACTACCAACAGAACTCGTTTCTGGCACCTTCCCCGGTGGAGTTGTGCATGGGGTGTGTTTGGAACATTTTGTCACCAGCCGAGTCGAAAATTCAGCGATTCCCCATCTCAGCCCAGAAAGCAGGTAGAACAAGTTTTGTGGTGCCTTTCAGCTGCCTACTGGGGTAGTGTAAAAACTACCAACAGAACTCGTTTCTGGCACCTTCCCCGGTGGAGTTGTGCATGGGGTGTGTTTGGAACATTTTGTCACCAGCCGAGTCCAAAATTCAGCGATTCCCCATCTCAGCCCAGAAAGCAGGTAGAACAAGTTTTGTGGTGCCTTTCAGCTGCCTACCGGGGTAGTGTAAAAACTACCAACGGAACTCGTTTCTGGCACCTTCCCCGGTGGAGTTGTGCATGGGGTGTGTTTGGAACATTTTGTCACCAGCCGAGTCCAAAATTCAGCGATTCCCCATCTCAGCCCAGAAAGCAGGTAGAACAAGTTTTGTGGTGCCTTTCAGCTGCCTACCGGGGTAGTGTAAAAACTACCAACAGAACTCGTTTCTGGCACCTTCCCCGGTGGAGGTGTGCATGGGGTGTGTTTGGAACATTTTGTCACCAGCCGAGTCCAAAATTCAGCGATTCCCCATCTCAGCCCAGAAAGCAGGTACAACAAGTTTTGTGGTGCCTTTCAGCTGCCTACCGGGGTAGTGTAAAAACTACCAACGGAACTCGATTCTGGCACCTTCCCCGGTGGAGTTGTGCATGGGGTGTGTTTGGAACATTTTGTCACCAGCCGAGTCCAAAATTCAGCGATTCCCCATCTCAGCCCAGAAAGCAGGTAGAACAAGTTTTGTGGTGCCTTTCAGCTGCCTACCGGGGTAGTGTAAAAACTACCAACAGAACTCGTTTCTGGCACCTTCCCCGGTGGAGTTGTGCATGGGGTGTGTTTGGAACATTTTGTCACCAGCCGAGTCCAAAATTCAGCGATTCCCCATCTCAGCCCAGAAAGCAGGTAGAACAAGTTTTGTGGTGCCTTTCAGCTGCCTACCGGGGTAGTGTAAAAACTACCAACAGAACTCGTTTCTGGCACCTTCCCCGGTGGAGGTGTGCATGGGGTGTGTTTGGAACATTTTGTCACCAGCCGAGTCCAAAATTCAGCGATTCCCCATCTCAGCCCAGAAAGCAGGTAGAACAAGTTTTGTGGTGCCTTTCAGCTGCCTACCGGGGTAGTGTAAAAACTACCAACAGAACTCGTTTCTGGCACCTTCCCCGGTGGAGTTGTGCATGGGGTGTGTTTGGAACATTTTGTCACCAGCCGAGTCCAAAATTCAGCGATTCCCCATCTCAGCCCAGAAAGCAGGTAGAACAAGTTTTGTGGTGCCTTTCAGCTGCCTACCGGGGTAGTGTAAAAACTACCAACAGAACTCGTTTCTGGCACCTTCCCCGGTGGAGTTGTGCATGGGGTGTGTTTGGAACATTTTGTCACCAGCCGAGTCGAAAA
The DNA here is from genome assembly GCF_023634085.1 of Falco cherrug. Classification (NCBI taxonomy): domain Eukaryota; kingdom Metazoa; phylum Chordata; class Aves; order Falconiformes; family Falconidae; genus Falco; species Falco cherrug. Next base: position 77,191 of record NW_026599370.1, on the reverse strand, counting down.
TTCAGCGATTCCCCATCTCAGCCCAGAAAGCAGGTAGAACAAGTTTTGTGGTGCCTTTCAGCTGCCTACCGGGGTAGTGTAAAAACTACCAACAGAACTCGTTTCTGGCACCTTCCCCGGTGGAGTTGTGCATGGGGTGTGTTTGGAACATTTTGTCACCAGCCGAGTCCAAAATTCAGCGATTCCCCATCTCAGCCCAGAAAGCAGGTAGAACAAGTTTTGTGGTGCCTTTCAGCTGCCTACCGGGGTAGTGTAAAAACTACCAACGGAACTCGTTTCTGGCACCTTCCCCGGTGGAGTTGTGCATGGGGTGTGTTTGGAACATTTTGTCACCAGCCGAGTCCAAAATTCAGCGATTCCCCATCTCAGCCCAGAAAGCAGGTAGAACAAGTTTTGTGGTGCCTTTCAGGTGCCTACCGGGGTAGTGTAAAAACTACCAACAGAACTCGTTTCTGGCACCTTCCCCGGTGGAGTTGTGCATGGGGTGTGTTTGGAACATTTTGTCACCAGCCGAGTCCAAAATTCAGCGATTCCCCATCTCAGCCCAGAAAGCAGGTAGAACAAGTTTTGTGGTGCCTTTCAGCTGCCTACCGGGGTAGTGTAAAAACTACCAACAGAACTCGTTTCTGGCACCTTCCCCGGTGGAGTTGTGCATGGGGTGTGTTTGGAACATTTTGTCACCAGCCGAGTCCAAAATTCAGCGATTCCCCATCTCAGCCCAGAAAGCAGGTAGAACAAGTTTTGTGGTGCCTTTCAGCTGCCTACCGGGGTAGTGTAAAAACTACCAACAGAACTCGTTTCTGGCACCTTCCCCGGTGGAGTTGTGCATGGGGTGTGTTTGGAACATTTTGTCAGCAGCCGAGTCCAAAATTCAGCGATTCCCCATCTCAGCCCAGAAAGCAGGTAGAACAAGTTTTGTGGTGCCTTTCAGCTGCCTACCGGGGTAGTGTAAAAACTACCAACAGAACTCGTTTCTGGCACCTTCCCCGGTGGAGTTGTGCATGGGGTGTGTTTGGAACATTTTGTCAGCAGCCGAGTCCAAAATTCAGCGATTCCCCATCTCAGCCCAGAAAGCAGGTAGAACAAGTTTTGTGGTGCCTTTCAGCTGCCTACCGGGGTAGTGTAAAAACTACCAACAGAACTCGTTTCTGGCACCTTCCCCGGTGGAGTTGTGCATGGGGTGTGTTTGGAACATTTTGTCACCAGCCGAGTCCAAAATTCAGCGATTCCCCATCTCAGCCCAGAAAGCAGGTAGAACAAGTTTTGTGGTGCCTTTCTCTTGCCTACCGGGGTAGTGTAAAAACTACCAACAGAACTCGTTTCTGGCACCTTCCCCGGTGGAGTTGTGCATGGGGTGTGTTTGGAACATTTTGTCACCAGCCGAGTCCAAAATTCAGCTCTTCCCCATCTCAGCCCAGAAAGCAGGTAGAACAAGTTTTGTGGTGCCTTTCAGCTGCCTACCGGGGTAGTGTAAAAACTACCAACAGAACTCGTTTCTGGCACCTTCCCCGGTGGAGTTGTGCATGGGGTGTGTTTGGAACATTTTGTCACCAGCCGAGTCCAAAATTCAGCGATTCCCCATCTCAGCCCAGAAAGCAGGTAGAACAAGTTTTGTGGTGCCTTTCTCTTGCCTACCGGGGTAGTGTAAAAACTACCAACAGAACTCGTTTCTGGCACCTTCCCCGGTGGAGTTGTGCATGGGGTGTGTTTGGAACATTTTGTCACCAGCCGAGTCCAAAATTCAGCGATTCCCCATCTCAGCCCAGAAAGCAGGTAGAACAAGTTTTGTGGTGCCTTTCAGCTGCCTACCGGGGTAGTGTAAAAACTACCAACGGAACTCGATTCTGGCACCTTCCCCGGTGGAGTTGTGCATGGGGTGTGTTTGGAACATTTTGTCAGCAGCCGAGTCCAAAATTCAGCCGTTCCCCATCTCAGCCCAGAAAGCAGGTACAACAAGTTTTGTGGTGCCTTTCTCTTGCCTACCGGGGTAGTGTAAAAACTACCAACGGAACTCGATTCTGGCACCTTCCCCGGTGGAGTTGTGCATGGGGTGTGTTTGGAACATTTTGTCAGCAGCCGAGTCCAAAATTCAGCGATTCCCCATCTCAGCCCAGAAAGCAGGTAGAACAAGTTTTGTGGTGCCTTTCAGCTGCCTACCGGGGTAGTGTAAAAACTACCAACAGAACTCGTTTCTGGCACCTTCCCCGGTGGAGGTGCGCATGGGGTGTGTTTGGAACATTTTGTTACCAGCCGAGTCCAAAATTCAGCGATTCCCCATCTCAGCCCAGAAAGCAGGTAGAACAAGTTTTGTGGTGCCTTTCAGCTGCCTACCGGGGTAGTGTAAAAACTACCAACGGAACTCGATTCTGGCACCTTCCCCGGTGGAGTTGTGCATGGGGTGTGTTTGGAACATTTTGTCACCAGCCGAGTCGAAAATTCAGCGATTCCCCATCTCAGCCCAGAAAGCAGGTAGAACAAGTTTTGTGGTGCCTTTCAGCTGCCTACCGGGGTAGTGTAAAAACTACCAACAGAACTCGTTTCTGGCACCTTCCCCGGTGGAGTTGTGCATGGGGTGTGTTTGGAACATTTTGTCACCAGCCGAGTCGAAAATTCAGCGATTCCCCATCTCAGCCCAGAAAGCAGGTAGAACAAGTTTTGTGGTGCCTTTCAGCTGCCTACCGGGGTAGTGTAAAAACTACCAACAGAACTCGTTTCTGGCACCTTCCCCGGTGGAGGTGTGCATGGGGTGTGTTTGGAACATTTTGTCACCAGCCGAGTCCAAAATTCAGCGATTCCCCATCTCAGCCCAGAAAGCAGGTAGAACAAGTTTTGTGGTGCCTTTCAGCTGCCTACCGGGGTAGTGTAAAAACTACCAACAGAACTCGTTTCTGGCACCTTCCCCGGTGGAGGTGTGCATGGGGTGTGTTTGGAACATTTTGTCACCAGCCGAGTCCAAAATTCAGCGATTCCCCATCTCAGCCCAGAAAGCAGGTAGAACAAGTTTTGTGGTGCCTTTCCGCTGCCTACCGGGGTAGTGTAAAAACTACCAACAGAACTCGTTTCTGGCACCTTCCCCGGTGGAGGTGTGCATGGGGTGTGTTTGGAACATTTTGTCACCAGCCGAGTCCAAAATTCAGCGATTCCCCATCTCAGCCCAGAAAGCAGGTACAACAAGTTTTGTGGTGCCTTTCAGCTGCCTACCGGGGTAGTGTAAAAACTACCAACAGAACTCGTTTCTGGCACCTTCCCCGGTGGAGTTGTGCATGGGGTGTGTTTGGAACATTTTGTCACCAGCCGAGTCCAAAATTCAGCGATTCCCCATCTCAGCCCAGAAAGCAGGTAGAACAAGTTTTGTGGTGCCTTTCAGCTGCCTACCGGGGTAGTGTAAAAACTACCAACAGAACTCGTTTCTGGCACCTTCCCCGGTGGAGTTGTGCATGGGGTGTGTTTGGAACATTTTGTCACCAGCCGAGTCCAAAATTCAGCGATTCCCCATCTCAGCCCAGAAAGCAGGTAGAACAAGTTTTGTGGTGCCTTTCAGCTGCCTACCGGGGTAGTGTAAAAACTACCAACAGAACTCGTTTCTGGCACCTTCCCCGGTGGAGTTGTGCATGGGGTGTGTTTGGAACATTTTGTCACCAGCCGAGTCCAAAATTCAGCGATTCCCCATCTCAGCCCAGAAAGCAGGTAGAACAAGTTTTGTGGTGCCTTTCAGCTGCCTACCGGGGTAGTGTAAAAACTACCAACAGAACTCGTTTCTGGCACCTTCCCCGGTGGAGTTGTGCATGGGGTGTGTTTGGAACATTTTGTCACCAGCCGAGTCCAAAATTCAGCGATTCCCCATCTCAGCCCAGAAAGCAGGTAGAACAAGTTTTGTGGTGCCTTTCAGCTGCCTACCGGGGTAGTGTAAAAACTACCAACAGAACTCGTTTCTGGCACCTTCCCCGGTGGAGTTGTGCATGGGGTGTGTTTGGAACATTTTGTCACCAGCCGAGTCCAAAATTCAGCGATTCCCCATCTCAGCCCAGAAAGCAGGTAGAACAAGTTTTGTGGTGCCTTTCAGCTGCCTACCGGGGTAGTGTAAAAACTACCAACAGAACTCGTTTCTGGCACCTTCCCCGGTGGAGTTGTGCATGGGGTGTGTTTGGAACATTTTGTCACCAGCCGAGTCCAAAATTCAGCGATTCCCCATCTCAGCCCAGAAAGCAGGTAGAACAAGTTTTGTGGTGCCTTTCAGCTGCCTACCGGGGTAGTGTAAAAACTACCAACAGAACTCGTTTCTGGCACCTTCCCCGGTGGAGTTGTGCATGGGGTGTGTTTGGAACATTTTGTCACCAGCCGAGTCCAAAATTCAGCGATTCCCCATCTCAGCCCAGAAAGCAGGTACAACAAGTTTTGTGGTGCCTTTCAGCTGCCTACCGGGGTAGTGTAAAAACTACCAACAGAACTCGTTTCTGGCACCTTCCCCGGTGGAGTTGTGCATGGGGTGTGTTTGGAACATTTTGTCACCAGCCGAGTCGAAAATTCAGCGATTCCCCATCTCAGCCCAGAAAGCAGGTAGAACAAGTTTTGTGGTGCCTTTCAGCTGCCTACCGGGGTAGTGTAAAAACTACGAACAGAACTCGTTTCTGGCACCTTCCCCGGTGGAGTTGTGCATGGGGTGTGTTTGGAACATTTTGTTACCAGCCGAGTCCAAAATTCAGCGATTCCCCATCTCAGCCCAGAAAGCAGGTAGAACAAGTTTTGTGGTGCCTTTCAGCTGCCTACCGGGGTAGTGTAAAAACTACCAACGGAACTCGTTTCTGGCACCTTCCCCGGTGGAGTTGTGCATGGGGTGTGTTTGGAACATTTTGTCACCAGCCGAGTCCAAAATTCAGCGATTCCCCATCTCAGCCCAGAAAGCAGGTAGAACAAGTTTTGTGGTGCCTTTCAGCTGCCTACCGGGGTAGTGTAAAAACTACCAACGGAACGCGATTCTGGCACCTTCCCCGGTGGAGTTGTGCATGGGGTGTGTTTGGAACATTTTGTCACCAGCCGAGTCCAAAATTCAGCGATTCCCCATCTCAGCCCAGAAAGCAGGTACAACAAGTTTTGTGGTGCCTTTCAGCTGCCTACCGGGGTAGTGTAAAAACTACCAACAGAACTCGTTTCTGGCACCTTCCCCGGTGGAGTTGTGCATGGGGTGTGTTTGGAACATTTTGTCACCAGCCGAGTCCAAAATTCAGCGATTCCCCATCTCAGCCCAGAAAGCAGGTAGAACAAGTTTTGTGGTGCCTTTCAGCTGCCTACCGGGGTAGTGTAAAAACTACCAACAGAACTCGTCTCTGGCACCTTCCCCGGTGGAGGTGTGCATGGGGTGTGTTTGGAACATTTTGTCACCAGCCGAGTCCAAAATTCAGCGATTCCCCATCTCAGCCCAGAAAGCAGGTAGAACAAGTTTTGTGGTGCCTTTCAGCTGCCTACCGGGGTAGTGTAAAAACTACCAACAGAACTCGTTTCTGGCACCTTCCCCGGTGGAGTTGTGCATGGGGTGTGTTTGGAACATTTTGTCACCAGCCGAGTCCAAAATTCAGCGATTCCCCATCTCAGCCCAGAAAGCAGGTAGAACAAGTTTTGTGGTGCCTTTCAGCTGCCTACCGGGGTAGTGTAAAAACTACCAACAGAACTCGTTTCTGGCACCTTCCCCGGTGGAGTTGTGCATGGGGTGTGTTTGGAACATTTTGTCACCAGCCGAGTCCAAAATTCAGCGATTCCCCATCTCAGCCCAGAAAGCAGGTAGAACAAGTTTTGTGGTGCCTTTCAGCTGCCTACCGGGGTAGTGTAAAAACTACCAACGGAACTCGTTTCTGGCACCTTCCCCGGTGGAGTTGTGCATGGGGTGTGTTTGGAACATTTTGTCACCAGCCGAGTCCAAAATTCAGCGATTCCCCATCTCAGCCCAGAAAGCAGGTAGAACAAGTTTTGTGGTGCCTTTCAGGTGCCTACCGGGGTAGTGTAAAAACTACCAACAGAACTCGTTTCTGGCACCTTCCCCGGTGGAGTTGTGCATGGGGTGTGTTTGGAACATTTTGTCACCAGCCGAGTCCAAAATTCAGCGATTCCCCATCTCAGCCCAGAAAGCAGGTAGAACAAGTTTTGTGGTGCCTTTCAGCTGCCTACCGGGGTAGTGTAAAAACTACCAACAGAACTCGTTTCTGGCACCTTCCCCGGTGGAGTTGTGCATGGGGTGTGTTTGGATCATTTTGTCACCAGCCGAGTCCAAAATTCAGCGATTCCCCATCTCAGCCCAGAAAGCAGGTAGAACAAGTTTTGTGGTGCCTTTCAGCTGCCTACCAGGGTAGTGTACAAACTACCAACAGAACTCGTTTCTGGCACCTTCCCCGGTGGAGTTGTGCATGGGGTGTGTTTGGAACATTTTGTCACCAGCCGAGTCCAAAATTCAGCGATTCCCCATCTCAGCCCAGAAAGCAGGTAGAACAAGTTTTGTGGTGCCTTTCAGCTGCCTACCGGGGTAGTGTAAAAACTACCAACAGAACTCGTTTCTGGCACCTTCCCCGGTGGAGTTGTGCATGGGGTGTGTTTGGAACATTTTGTCACCAGCCGAGTCCAAAATTCAGCTCTTCCCCATCTCAGCCCAGAAAGCAGGTAGAACAAGTTTTGTGGTGCCTTTCAGCTGCCTACCGGGGTAGTGTAAAAACTACCAACAGAACTCGTTTCTGGCACCTTCCCCGGTGGAGTTGTGCATGGGGTGTGTTTGGAACATTTTGTCAGCAGCCGAGTCCAAAATTCAGCGATTCCCCATCTCAGCCCAGAAAGCAGGTAGAACAAGTTTTGTGGTGCCTTTCAGCTGCCTACCGGGGTAGTGTAAAAACTACCAACAGAACTCGTTTCTGGCACCTTCCCCGGTGGAGGTGTGCATGGGGTGTGTTTGGAACATTTTGTTACCAGCCGAGTCCAAAATTCAGCGATTCCCCATCTCAGCCCAGAAAGCAGGTACAACAAGTTTTGTGGTGCCTTTCAGCTGCCTACCGGGGTAGTGTAAAAACTACCAACGGAACTCGATTCTGGCACCTTCCCCGGTGGAGTTGTGCATGGGGTGTGTTTGGAACATTTTGTCACCAGCCGAGTCCAAAATTCAGCGATTCCCCATCTCAGCCCAGAAAGCAGGTAGAACAAGTTTTGTGGTGCCTTTCAGCTGCCTACCGGGGTAGTGTAAAAACTACCAACAGAACTCGTTTCTGGCACCTTCCCCGGTGGAGTTGTGCATGGGGTGTGTTTGGAACATTTTGTCACCAGCCGAGTCCAAAATTCAGCGATTCCCCATCTCAGCCCAGAAAGCAGGTAGAACAAGTTTTGTGGTGCCTTTCAGCTGCCTACCGGGGTAGTGTAAAAACTACCAACAGAACTCGTTTCTGGCACCTTCCCCGGTGGAGGTGTGCATGGGGTGTGTTTGGAACATTTTGTCACCAGCCGAGTCCAAAATTCAGCGATTCCCCATCTCAGCCCAGAAAGCAGGTAGAACAAGTTTTGTGGTGCCTTTCAGCTGCCTACCGGGGTAGTGTAAAAACTACCAACAGAACTCGTTTCTGGCACCTTCCCCGGTGGAGGTGTGCATGGGGTGTGTTTGGAACATTTTGTCACCAGCCGAGTCCAAAATTCAGCGATTCCCCATCTCAGCCCAGAAAGCAGGTAGAACAAGTTTTGTGGTGCCTTTCCGCTGCCTACCGGGGTAGTGTAAAAACTACCAACAGAACTCGTTTCTGGCACCTTCCCCGGTGGAGGTGTGCATGGGGTGTGTTTGGAACATTTTGTCACCAGCCGAGTCCAAAATTCAGCGATTCCCCATCTCAGCCCAGAAAGCAGGTACAACAAGTTTTGTGGTGCCTTTCAGCTGCCTACCGGGGTAGTGTAAAAACTACCAACAGAACTCGTTTCTGGCACCTTCCCCGGTGGAGTTGTGCATGGGGTGTGTTTGGAACATTTTGTCACCAGCCGAGTCCAAAATTCAGCGATTCCCCATCTCAGCCCAGAAAGCAGGTAGAACAAGTTTTGTGGTGCCTTTCAGCTGCCTACCGGGGTAGTGTAAAAACTACCAACAGAACTCGTTTCTGGCACCTTCCCCGGTGGAGTTGTGCATGGGGTGTGTTTGGAACATTTTGTCACCAGCCGAGTCCAAAATTCAGCGATTCCCCATCTCAGCCCAGAAAGCAGGTAGAACAAGTTTTGTGGTGCCTTTCAGCTGCCTACCGGGGTAGTGTAAAAACTACCAACAGAACTCGTTTCTGGCACCTTCCCCGGTGGAGGTGTGCATGGGGTGTGTTTGGAACATTTTGTCACCAGCCGAGTCCAAAATTCAGCGATTCCCCATCTCAGCCCAGAAAGCAGGTAGAACAAGTTTTGTGGTGCCTTTCAGCTGCCTACCGGGGTAGTGTAAAAACTACCAACAGAACTCGTTTCTGGCACCTTCCCCGGTGGAGGTGTGCATGGGGTGTGTTTGGAACATTTTGTCACCAGCCGAGTCCAAAATTCAGCGATTCCCCATCTCAGCCCAGAAAGCAGGTAGAACAAGTTTTGTGGTGCCTTTCAGCTGCCTACCGGGGTAGTGTAAAAACTACCAACAGAACTCGTTTCTGGCACCTTCCCCGGTGGAGTTGTGCATGGGGTGTGTTTGGAACATTTTGTCACCAGCCGAGTCGAAAATTCAGCGATTCCCCATCTCAGCCCAGAAAGCAGGTAGAACAAGTTTTGTGGTGCCTTTCAGCTGCCTACTGGGGTAGTGTAAAAACTACCAACAGAACTCGTTTCTGGCACCTTCCCCGGTGGAGTTGTGCATGGGGTGTGTTTGGAACATTTTGTCACCAGCCGAGTCCAAAATTCAGCGATTCCCCATCTCAGCCCAGAAAGCAGGTAGAACAAGTTTTGTGGTGCCTTTCAGCTGCCTACCGGGGTAGTGTAAAAACTACCAACGGAACTCGTTTCTGGCACCTTCCCCGGTGGAGTTGTGCATGGGGTGTGTTTGGAACATTTTGTCACCAGCCGAGTCCAAAATTCAGCGATTCCCCATCTCAGCCCAGAAAGCAGGTAGAACAAGTTTTGTGGTGCCTTTCAGCTGCCTACCGGGGTAGTGTAAAAACTACCAACAGAACTCGTTTCTGGCACCTTCCCCGGTGGAGGTGTGCATGGGGTGTGTTTGGAACATTTTGTCACCAGCCGAGTCCAAAATTCAGCGATTCCCCATCTCAGCCCAGAAAGCAGGTACAACAAGTTTTGTGGTGCCTTTCAGCTGCCTACCGGGGTAGTGTAAAAACTACCAACGGAACTCGATTCTGGCACCTTCCCCGGTGGAGTTGTGCATGGGGTGTGTTTGGAACATTTTGTCACCAGCCGAGTCCAAAATTCAGCGATTCCCCATCTCAGCCCAGAAAGCAGGTAGAACAAGTTTTGTGGTGCCTTTCAGCTGCCTACCGGGGTAGTGTAAAAACTACCAACAGAACTCGTTTCTGGCACCTTCCCCGGTGGAGTTGTGCATGGGGTGTGTTTGGAACATTTTGTCACCAGCCGAGTCCAAAATTCAGCGATTCCCCATCTCAGCCCAGAAAGCAGGTAGAACAAGTTTTGTGGTGCCTTTCAGCTGCCTACCGGGGTAGTGTAAAAACTACCAACAGAACTCGTTTCTGGCACCTTCCCCGGTGGAGGTGTGCATGGGGTGTGTTTGGAACATTTTGTCACCAGCCGAGTCCAAAATTCAGCGATTCCCCATCTCAGCCCAGAAAGCAGGTAGAACAAGTTTTGTGGTGCCTTTCAGCTGCCTACCGGGGTAGTGTAAAAACTACCAACAGAACTCGTTTCTGGCACCTTCCCCGGTGGAGTTGTGCATGGGGTGTGTTTGGAACATTTTGTCACCAGCCGAGTCCAAAATTCAGCGATTCCCCATCTCAGCCCAGAAAGCAGGTAGAACAAGTTTTGTGGTGCCTTTCAGCTGCCTACCGGGGTAGTGTAAAAACTACCAACAGAACTCGTTTCTGGCACCTTCCCCGGTGGAGTTGTGCATGGGGTGTGTTTGGAACATTTTGTCACCAGCCGAGTCGAAAATTCAGCGATTCCCCATCTCAGCCCAGAAAGCAGGTAGAACAAGTTTTGTGGTGCCTTTCAGCTGCCTACCGGGGTAGTGTAAAAACTACCAACAGAACTCGTTTCTGGCACCTTCCCCGGTGGAGGTGTGCATGGGGTGTGTTTGGAACATTTTGTCACCAGCCGAGTCCAAAATTCAGCGATTCCCCATCTCAGCCCAGAAAGCAGGTAGAACAAGTTTTGTGGTGCCTTTCAGCTGCCTACCGGGGTAGTGTAAAAACTACCAACGGAACTCGTTTCTGGCACCTTCCCCGGTGGAGTTGTGCATGGGGTGTGTTTGGAACATTTTGTCACCAGCCGAGTCCAAAATTCAGCGATTCCCCATCTCAGCCCAGAAAGCAGGTAGAACAAGTTTTGTGGTGCCTTTCAGGTGCCTACCGGGGTAGTGTAAAAACTACCAACAGAACTCGTTTCTGGCACCTTCCCCGGTGGAGTTGTGCATGGGGTGTGTTTGGAACATTTTGTCACCAGCCGAGTCCAAAATTCAGCGATTCCCCATCTCAGCCCAGAAAGCAGGTAGAACAAGTTTTGTGGTGCCTTTCAGCTGCCTACCGGGGTAGTGTAAAAACTACCAACAGAACTCGTTTCTGGCACCTTCCCCGGTGGAGTTGTGCATGGGGTGTGTTTGGAACATTTTGTCACCAGCCGAGTCCAAAATTCAGCGATTCCCCATCTCAGCCCAGAAAGCAGGTAGAACAAGTTTTGTGGTGCCTTTCAGCTGCCTACCGGGGTAGTGTAAAAACTACCAACAGAACTCGTTTCTGGCACCTTCCCCGGTGGAGTTGTGCATGGGGTGTGTTTGGAACATTTTGTCAGCAGCCGAGTCCAAAATTCAGCGATTCCCCATCTCAGCCCAGAAAGCAGGTAGAACAAGTTTTGTGGTGCCTTTCAGCTGCCTACCGGGGTAGTGTAAAAACTACCAACAGAACTCGTTTCTGGCACCTTCCCCGGTGGAGTTGTGCATGGGGTGTGTTTGGAACATTTTGTCACCAGCCGAGTCCAAAATTCAGCGATTCCCCATCTCAGCCCAGAAAGCAGGTAGAACAAGTTTTGTGGTGCCTTTCTCTTGCCTACCGGGGTAGTGTAAAAACTACCAACAGAACTCGTTTCTGGCACCTTCCCCGGTGGAGTTGTGCATGGGGTGTGTTTGGAACATTTTGTCACCAGCCGAGTCCAAAATTCAGCTCTTCCCCATCTCAGCCCAGAAAGCAGGTAGAACAAGTTTTGTGGTGCCTTTCAGCTGCCTACCGGGGTAGTGTAAAAACTACCAACAGAACTCGTTTCTGGCACCTTCCCCGGTGGAGTTGTGCATGGGGTGTGTTTGGAACATTTTGTCACCAGCCGAGTCCAAAATTCAGCGATTCCCCATCTCAGCCCAGAAAGCAGGTAGAACAAGTTTTGTGGTGCCTTTCTCTTGCCTACCGGGGTAGTGTAAAAACTACCAACAGAACTCGTTTCTGGCACCTTCCCCGGTGGAGTTGTGCATGGGGTGTGTTTGGAACATTTTGTCACCAGCCGAGTCCAAAATTCAGCGATTCCCCATCTCAGCCCAGAAAGCAGGTAGAACAAGTTTTGTGGTGCCTTTCAGCTGCCTACCGGGGTAGTGTAAAAACTACCAACGGAACTCGATTCTGGCACCTTCCCCGGTGGAGTTGTGCATGGGGTGTGTTTGGAACATTTTGTCAGCAGCCGAGTCCAAAATTCAGCCGTTCCCCATCTCAGCCCAGAAAGCAGGTACAACAAGTTTTGTGGTGCCTTTCTCTTGCCTACCGGGGTAGTGTAAAAACTACCAACGGAACTCGATTCTGGCACCTTCCCCGGTGGAGTTGTGCATGGGGTGTGTTTGGAACATTTTGTCAGCAGCCGAGTCCAAAATTCAGCGATTCCCCATCTCAGCCCAGAAAGCAGGTAGAACAAGTTTTGTGGTGCCTTTCAGCTGCCTACCGGGGTAGTGTAAAAACTACCAACAGAACTCGTTTCTGGCACCTTCCCCGGTGGAGGTGCGCATGGGGTGTGTTTGGAACATTTTGTTACCAGCCGAGTCCAAAATTCAGCGATTCCCCATCTCAGCCCAGAAAGCAGGTACAACAAGTTTTGTGGTGCCTTTCAGCTGCCTACCGGGGTAGTGTAAAAACTACCAACGGAACTCGATTCTGGCACCTTCCCCGGTGGAGTTGTGCATGGGGTGTGTTTGGAACATTTTGTCACCAGCCGAGTCCAAAATTCAGCGATTCCCCATCTCAGCCCAGAAAGCAGGTAGAACAAGTTTTGTGGTGCCTTTCAGCTGCCTACCGGGGTACTGTAAAAACTACCAACAGAACTCGTTTCTGGCACCTTCCCCGGTGGAGTTGTGCATGGGGTGTGTTTGGAACATTTTGTCACCAGCCGAGTCCAAAATTCAGCGATTCCCCATCTCAGCCCAGAAAGCAGGTAGAACAAGTTTTGTGGTGCCTTTCAGCTGCCTACCGGGGTAGTGTAAAAACTACCAACAGAACTCGTTTCTGGCACCTTCCCCGGTGGAGGTGTGCATGGGGTGTGTTTGGAACATTTTGTCACCAGCCGAGTCCAAAATTCAGCGATTCCCCATCTCAGCCCAGAAAGCAGGTAGAACAAGTTTTGTGGTGCCTTTCAGCTGCCTACCGGGGTAGTGTAAAAACTACCAACAGAACTCGTTTCTGGCACCTTCCCCGGTGGAGGTGTGCATGGGGTGTGTTTGGAACATTTTGTCACCAGCCGAGTCCAAAATTCAGCGATTCCCCATCTCAGCCCAGAAAGCAGGTAGAACAAGTTTTGTGGTGCCTTTCCGCTGCCTACCGGGGTAGTGTAAAAACTACCAACAGAACTCGTTTCTGGCACCTTCCCCGGTGGAGGTGTGCATGGGGTGTGTTTGGAACATTTTGTCACCAGCCGAGTCCAAAATTCAGCGATTCCCCATCTCAGCCCAGAAAGCAGGTACAACAAGTTTTGTGGTGCCTTTCAGCTGCCTACCGGGGTAGTGTAAAAACTACCAACAGAACTCGTTTCTGGCACCTTCCCCGGTGGAGTTGTGCATGGGGTGTGTTTGGAACATTTTGTCACCAGCCGAGTCCAAAATTCAGCGATTCCCCATCTCAGCCCAGAAAGCAGGTAGAACAAGTTTTGTGGTGCCTTTCAGCTGCCTACCGGGGTAGTGTAAAAACTACCAACAGAACTCGTTTCTGGCACCTTCCCCGGTGGAGTTGTGCATGGGGTGTGTTTGGAACATTTTGTCACCAGCCGAGTCCAAAATTCAGCGATTCCCCATCTCAGCCCAGAAAGCAGGTAGAACAAGTTTTGTGGTGCCTTTCAGCTGCCTACCGGGGTAGTGTAAAAACTACCAACAGAACTCGTTTCTGGCACCTTCCCCGGTGGAGGTGTGCATGGGGTGTGTTTGGAACATTTTGTCACCAGCCGAGTCCAAAATTCAGCGATTCCCCATCTCAGCCCAGAAAGCAGGTAGAACAAGTTTTGTGGTGCCTTTCAGCTGCCTACCGGGGTAGTGTAAAAACTACCAACAGAACTCGTTTCTGGCACCTTCCCCGGTGGAGGTGTGCATGGGGTGTGTTTGGAACATTTTGTCACCAGCCGAGTCCAAAATTCAGCGATTCCCCATCTCAGCCCAGAAAGCAGGTAGAACAAGTTTTGTGGTGCCTTTCAGCTGCCTACCGGGGTAGTGTAAAAACTACCAACAGAACTCGTTTCTGGCACCTTCCCCGGTGGAGTTGTGCATGGGGTGTGTTTGGAACATTTTGTCACCAGCCGAGTCGAAAATTCAGCGATTCCCCATCTCAGCCCAGAAAGCAGGTAGAACAAGTTTTGTGGTGCCTTTCAGCTGCCTACTGGGGTAGTGTAAAAACTACCAACAGAACTCGTTTCTGGCACCTTCCCCGGTGGAGTTGTGCATGGGGTGTGTTTGGAACATTTTGTCACCAGCCGAGTCCAAAATTCAGCGATTCCCCATCTCAGCCCAGAAAGCAGGTAGAACAAGTTTTGTGGTGCCTTTCAGCTGCCTACCGGGGTAGTGTAAAAACTACCAACGGAACTCGTTTCTGGCACCTTCCCCGGTGGAGTTGTGCATGGGGTGTGTTTGGAACATTTTGTCACCAGCCGAGTCCAAAATTCAGCGATTCCCCATCTCAGCCCAGAAAGCAGGTAGAACAAGTTTTGTGGTGCCTTTCAGCTGCCTACCGGGGTAGTGTAAAAACTACCAACAGAACTCGTTTCTGGCACCTTCCCCGGTGGAGGTGTGCATGGGGTGTGTTTGGAACATTTTGTCACCAGCCGAGTCCAAAATTCAGCGATTCCCCATCTCAGCCCAGAAAGCAGGTACAACAAGTTTTGTGGTGCCTTTCAGCTGCCTACCGGGGGTAGTGTAAAAACTACCAACGGAACTCGATTCTGGCACCTTCCCCGGTGGAGTTGTGCATGGGGTGTGTTTGGAACATTTTGTCACCAGCCGAGTCCAAAATTCAGCGATTCCCCATCTCAGCCCAGAAGCAGGTAGAACAAGTTTTGTGGTGCCTTTCAGCTGCCTACCGGGGTAGTGTAAAAACTACCAACAGAACTCGTTTCTGGCACCTTCCCCGGTGGAGTTGTGCATGGGGTGTGTTTGGAACATTTTGTCACCAGCCGAGTCCAAAATTCAGCGATTCCCCATCTCAGCCCAGAAAGCAGGTAGAACAAGTTTTGTGGTGCCTTTCAGCTGCCTACCGGGGTAGTGTAAAAACTACCAACAGAACTCGTTTCTGGCACCTTCCCCGGTGGAGGTGTGCATGGGGTGTGTTTGGAACATTTTGTCACCAGCCGAGTCCAAAATTCAGCGATTCCCCATCTCAGCCCAGAAAGCAGGTAGAACAAGTTTTGTGGTGCCTTTCAGCTGCCTACCGGGGTAGTGTAAAAACTACCAACAGAACTCGTTTCTGGCACCTTCCCCGGTGGAGGTGTGCATGGGGTGTGTTTGGAACATTTTGTCACCAGCCGAGTCCAAAATTCAGCGATTCCCCATCTCAGCCCAGAAAGCAGGTAGAACAAGTTTTGTGGTGCCTTTCAGCTGCCTACCGGGGTAGTGTAAAAACTACCAACAGAACTCGTTTCTGGCACCTTCCCCGGTGGAGTTGTGCATGGGGTGTGTTTGGAACATTTTGTCACCAGCCGAGTCGAAAATTCAGCGATTCCCCATCTCAGCCCAGAAAGCAGGTAGAACAAGTTTTGTGGTGCCTTTCAGCTGCCTACCGGGGTAGTGTAAAAACTACCAACAGAACTCGTTTCTGGCACCTTCCCCGGTGGAGTTGTGCATGGGGTGTGTTTGGAACATTTTGTCACCAGCCGAGTCCAAAATTCAGCGATTCCCCATCTCAGCCCAGAAAGCAGGTAGAACAAGTTTTGTGGTGCCTTTCAGCTGCCTACCGGGGTAGTGTAAAAACTACCAACGGAACTCGTTTCTGGCACCTTCCCCGGTGGAGTTGTGCATGGGGTGTGTTTGGAACATTTTGTCACCAGCCGAGTCCAAAATTCAGCGATTCCCCATCTCAGCCCAGAAAGCAGGTAGAACAAGTTTTGTGGTGCCTTTCAGCTGCCTACCGGGGTAGTGTAAAAACTACCAACAGAACTCGTTTCTGGCACCTTCCCCGGTGGAGTTGTGCATGGGGTGTGTTTGGAACATTTTGTCAGCAGCCGAGTCCAAAATTCAGCGATTCCCCATCTCAGCCCAGAAAGCAGGTAGAACAAGTTTTGTGGTGCCTTTCAGCTGCCTACCGGGGTAGTGTAAAAACTACCAACAGAACTCGTTTCTGGCACCTTCCCCGGTGGAGTTGTGCATGGGGTGTGTTTGGAACATTTTGTCACCAGCCGAGTCCAAAATTCAGCGATTCCCCATCTCAGCCCAGAAAGCAGGTAGAACAAGTTTTGTGGTGCCTTTCAGCTGCCTACCGGGGTAGTGTAAAAACTACCAACAGAACTCGTTTCTGGCACCTTCCCCGGTGGAGTTGTGCATGGGGTGTGTTTGGAACATTTTGTCAGCAGCCGAGTCCAAAATTCAGCGATTCCCCATCTCAGCCCAGAAAGCAGGTAGAACAAGTTTTGTGGTGCCTTTCAGCTGCCTACCGGGGTAGTGTAAAAACTACCAACAGAACTCGTTTCTGGCACCTTCCCCGGTGGAGTTGTGCATGGGGTGTGTTTGGAACATTTTGTCAGCAGCCGAGTCCAAAATTCAGCGATTCCCCATCTCAGCCCAGAAAGCAGGTAGAACAAGTTTTGTGGTGCCTTTCAGCTGCCTACCGGGGTAGTGTAAAAACTACCAACAGAACTCGTTTCTGGCACCTTCCCCGGTGGAGTTGTGCATGGGGTGTGTTTGGAACATTTTGTCACCAGCCGAGTCCAAAATTCAGCGATTCCCCATCTCAGCCCAGAAAGCAGGTAGAACAAGTTTTGTGGTGCCTTTCAGCTGCCTACCGGGGTACTGTAAAAACTACCAACAGAACTCGTTTCTGGCACCTTCCCCGGTGGAGTTGTGCATGGGGTGTGTTTGGAACATTTTGTCACCAGCCGAGTCCAAAATTCAGCGATTCCCCATCTCAGCCCAGAAAGCAGGTAGAACAAGTTTTGTGGTGCCTTTCAGCTGCCTACCGGGGTAGTGTAAAAACTACCAACAGAACTCGTTTCTGGCACCTTCCCCGGTGGAGTTGTGCATGGGGTGTGTTTGGAACATTTTGTCACCAGCCGAGTCCAAAATTCAGCGATTCCCCATCTCAGCCCAGAAAGCAGGTACAACAAGTTTTGTGGTGCCTTTCTCTTGCCTACCGGGGTAGTGTAAAAACTACCAATGGAACTCGATTCTGGCACCTTCCCCGGTGGAGTTGTGCATGGGGTGTGTTTGGAACATTTTGTCACCAGCCGAGTCCAAAATTCAGCGATTCCCCATCTCAGCCCAGAAGCAGGTAGAACAAGTTTTGTGGTGCCTTTCAGCTGCCTACCGGGGTAGTGTAAAAACTACCAACAGAACTCGTTTCTGGCACCTTCCCCGGTGGAGTTGTGCATGGGGTGTGTTTGGAACATTTTGTCACCAGCCGAGTCCAAAATTCAGCGATTCCCCATCTCAGCCCAGAAAGCAGGTAGAACAAGTTTTGTGGTGCCTTTCAGCTGCCTACCGGGGTAGTGTAAAAACTACCAACAGAACTCGTTTCTGGCACCTTCCCCGGTGGAGGTGTGCATGGGGTGTGTTTGGAACATTTTGTCACCAGCCGAGTCCAAAATTCAGCGATTCCCCATCTCAGCCCAGAAAGCAGGTAGAACAAGTTTTGTGGTGCCTTTCAGCTGCCTACCGGGGTAGTGTAAAAACTACCAACAGAACTCGTTTCTGGCACCTTCCCCGGTGGAGTTGTGCATGGGGTGTGTTTGGAACATTTTGTCACCAGCCGAGTCGAAAATTCAGCGATTCCCCATCTCAGCCCAGAAAGCAGGTAGAACAAGTTTTGTGGTGCCTTTCAGCTGCCTACCGGGGTAGTGTAAAAACTACCAACAGAACTCGTTTCTGGCACCTTCCCCGGTGGAGTTGTGCATGGGGTGTGTTTGGAACATTTTGTCACCAGCCGAGTCCAAAATTCAGCGATTCCCCATCTCAGCCCAGAAAGCAGGTAGAACAAGTTTTGTGGTGCCTTTCAGCTGCCTACCGGGGTAGTGTAAAAACTACCAACGGAACTCGTTTCTGGCACCTTCCCCGGTGGAGTTGTGCATGGGGTGTGTTTGGAACATTTTGTCACCAGCCGAGTCCAAAATTCAGCGATTCCCCATCTCAGCCCAGAAAGCAGGTAGAACAAGTTTTGTGGTGCCTTTCAGCTGCCTACCGGGGTAGTGTAAAAACTACCAACAGAACTCGTTTCTGGCACCTTCCCCGGTGGAGTTGTGCATGGGGTGTGTTTGGAACATTTTGTCAGCAGCCGAGTCCAAAATTCAGCGATTCCCCATCTCAGCCCAGAAAGCAGGTAGAACAAGTTTTGTGGTGCCTTTCAGCTGCCTACCGGGGTAGTGTAAAAACTACCAACAGAACTCGTTTCTGGCACCTTCCCCGGTGGAGTTGTGCATGGGGTGTGTTTGGAACATTTTGTCACCAGCCGAGTCCAAAATTCAGCGATTCCCCATCTCAGCCCAGAAAGCAGGTAGAACAAGTTTTGTGGTGCCTTTCAGCTGCCTACCGGGGTAGTGTAAAAACTACCAACAGAACTCGTTTCTGGCACCTTCCCCGGTGGAGTTGTGCATGGGGTGTGTTTGGAACATTTTGTCAGCAGCCGAGTCCAAAATTCAGCGATTCCCCATCTCAGCCCAGAAAGCAGGTAGAACAAGTTTTGTGGTGCCTTTCAGCTGCCTACCGGGGTAGTGTAAAAACTACCAACAGAACTCGTTTCTGGCACCTTCCCCGGTGGAGTTGTGCATGGGGTGTGTTTGGAACATTTTGTCAGCAGCCGAGTCCAAAATTCAGCGATTCCCCATCTCAGCCCAGAAAGCAGGTAGAACAAGTTTTGTGGTGCCTTTCAGCTGCCTACCGGGGTAGTGTAAAAACTACCAACAGAACTCGTTTCTGGCACCTTCCCCGGTGGAGTTGTGCATGGGGTGTGTTTGGAACATTTTGTCACCAGCCGAGTCCAAAATTCAGCGATTCCCCATCTCAGCCCAGAAAGCAGGTAGAACAAGTTTTGTGGTGCCTTTCTCTTGCCTACCGGGGTAGTGTAAAAACTACCAACAGAACTCGTTTCTGGCACCTTCCCCGGTGGAGTTGTGCATGGGGTGTGTTTGGAACATTTTGTCACCAGCCGAGTCCAAAATTCAGCGATTCCCCATCTCAGCCCAGAAAGCAGGTAGAACAAGTTTTGTGGTGCCTTTCAGCTGCCTACCGGGGTAGTGTAAAAACTACCAACAGAACTCGTTTCTGGCACCTTCCCCGGTGGAGTTGTGCATGGGGTGTGTTTGGAACATTTTGTCACCAGCCGAGTCCAAAATTCAGCGATTCCCCATCTCAGCCCAGAAAGCAGGTACAACAAGTTTTGTGGTGCCTTTCTCTTGCCTACCGGGGTAGTGTAAAAACTACCAATGGAACTCGATTCTGGCACCTTCCCCGGTGGAGTTGTGCATGGGGTGTGTTTGGAACATTTTGTCACCAGCCGAGTCCAAAATTCAGCGATTCCCCATCTCAGCCCAGAAAGCAGGTAGAACAAGTTTTGTGGTGCCTTTCAGCTGCCTACCGGGGTAGTGTAAAAACTACCAACAGAACTCGTTTCTGGCACCTTCCCCGGTGGAGTTGTGCATGGGGTGTGTTTGGAACATTTTGTCAGCAGCCGAGTCCAAAATTCAGCGATTCCCCATCTCAGCCCAGAAAGCAGGTAGAACAAGTTTTGTGGTGCCTTTCAGCTGCCTACCGGGGTAGTGTAAAAACTACCAACAGAACTCGTTTCTGGCACCTTCCCCGGTGGAGGTGTGCATGGGGTGTGTTTGGAACATTTTGTCACCAGCCGAGTCCAAAATTCAGCGATTCCCCATCTCAGCCCAGAAAGCAGGTAGAACAAGTTTTGTGGTGCCTTTCAGCTGCCTACCGGGGTAGTGTAAAAACTACCAACGGAACTCGTTTCTGGCACCTTCCCCGGTGGAGTTGTGCATGGGGTGTGTTTGGAACATTTTGTCACCAGCCGAGTCCAAAATTCAGCGATTCCCCATCTCAGCCCAGAAAGCAGGTAGAACAAGTTTTGTGGTGCCTTTCAGGTGCCTACCGGGGTAGTGTAAAAACTACCAACAGAACTCGTTTCTGGCACCTTCCCCGGTGGAGTTGTGCATGGGGTGTGTTTGGAACATTTTGTCACCAGCCGAGTCCAAAATTCAGCGATTCCCCATCTCAGCCCAGAAAGCAGGTAGAACAAGTTTTGTGGTGCCTTTCAGCTGCCTACCGGGGTAGTGTAAAAACTACCAACAGAACTCGTTTCTGGCACCTTCCCCGGTGGAGTTGTGCATGGGGTGTGTTTGGATCATTTTGTCAGCAGCCGAGTCCAAAATTCAGCGATTCCCCATCTCAGCCCAGAAAGCAGGTAGAACAAGTTTTGTGGTGCCTTTCAGCTGCCTACCAGGGTAGTGTAAAAACTACCAACAGAACTCGTTTCTGGCACCTTCCCCGGTGGAGTTGTGCATGGGGTGTGTTTGGAACATTTTGTCACCAGCCGAGTCCAAAATTCAGCGATTCCCCATCTCAGCCCAGAAAGCAGGTACAACAAGTTTTGTGGTGCCTTTCAGCTGCCTACCGGGGTAGTGTAAAAACTACCAACAGAACTCGTTTCTGGCACCTTCCCCGGTGGAGTTGTGCATGGGGTGTGTTTGGAACATTTTGTCACCAGCCGAGTCCAAAATTCAGCGATTCCCCATCTCAGCCCAGAAAGCAGGTAGAACAAGTTTTGTGGTGCCTTTCTCTTGCCTACCGGGGTAGTGTAAAAACTACCAACAGAACTCGTTTCTGGCACCTTCCCCGGTGGAGTTGTGCATGGGGTGTGTTTGGAACATTTTGTCACCAGCCGAGTCCAAAATTCAGCGATTCCCCATCTCAGCCCAGAAAGCAGGTAGAACAAGTTTTGTGGTGCCTTTCAGCTGCCTACCGGGGTAGTGTAAAAACTACCAACAGAACTCGTTTCTGGCACCTTCCCCGGTGGAGTTGTGCATGGGGTGTGTTTGGAACATTTTGTCAGCAGCCGAGTCCAAAATTCAGCCGTTCCCCATCTCAGCCCAGAAAGCAGGTACAACAAGTTTTGTGGTGCCTTTCTCTTGCCTACCGGGGTAGTGTAAAAACTACCAACGGAACTCGTTTCTGGCACCTTCCCCGGTGGAGTTGTGCATGGGGTGTGTTTGGAACATTTTGTCACCAGCCGAGTCCAAAATTCAGCGATTCCCCATCTCAGCCCAGAAAGCAGGTAGAACAAGTTTTGTGGTGCCTTTCAGCTGCCTACCGGGGTAGTGTAAAAACTACCAACAGAACTCGTTTCTGGCACCTTCCCCGGTGGAGTTGTGCATGGGGTGTGTTTGGAACATTTTGTCACCAGCCGAGTCCAAAATTCAGCGATTCCCCATCTCAGCCCAGAAAGCAGGTAGAACAAGTTTTGTGGTGCCTTTCAGGTGCCTACCGGGGTAGTGTAAAAACTACCAACAGAACTCGTTTCTGGCACCTTCCCCGGTGGAGTTGTGCATGGGGTGTGTTTGGAACATTTTGTCACCAGCCGAGTCCAAAATTCAGCGATTCCCCATCTCAGCCCAGAAAGCAGGTAGAACAAGTTTTGTGGTGCCTTTCAGCTGCCTACCGGGGTAGTGTAAAAACTACCAACAGAACTCGTTTCTGGCACCTTCCCCGGTGGAGTTGTGCATGGGGTGTGTTTGGATCATTTTGTCACCAGCCGAGTCCAAAATTCAGCGATTCCCCATCTCAGCCCAGAAAGCAGGTAGAACAAGTTTTGTGGTGCCTTTCAGCTGCCTACCAGGGTAGTGTAAAAACTACCAACAGAACTCGTTTCTGGCACCTTCCCCGGTGGAGTTGTGCATGGGGTGTGTTTGGAACATTTTGTCACCAGCCGAGTCCAAAATTCAGCGATTCCCCATCTCAGCCCAGAAAGCAGGTAGAACAAGTTTTGTGGTGCCTTTCAGCTGCCTACCGGGGTAGTGTAAAAACTACCAACAGAACTCGTTTCTGGCACCTTCCCCGGTGGAGTTGTGCATGGGGTGTGTTTGGAACATTTTGTCAGCAGCCGAGTCCAAAATTCAGCCGTTCCCCATCTCAGCCCAGAAAGCAGGTACAACAAGTTTTGTGGTGCCTTTCTCTTGCCTACCGGGGTAGTGTAAAAACTACCAACGGAACTCGATTCTGGCACCTTCCCCGGTGGAGTTGTGCATGGGGTGTGTTTGGAACATTTTGTCACCAGCCGAGTCCAAAATTCAGCGATTCCCCATCTCAGCCCAGAAAGCAGGTAGAACAAGTTTTGTGGTGCCTTTCAGCTGCCTACCGGGGTAGTGTAAAAACTACCAACAGAACTCGTTTCTGGCACCTTCCCCGGTGGAGTTGTGCATGGGGTGTGTTTGGAACATTTTGTCACCAGCCGAGTCCAAAATTCAGCGATTCCCCATCTCAGCCCAGAAAGCAGGTAGAACAAGTTTTGTGGTGCCTTTCAGCTGCCTACCGGGGTAGTGTAAAAACTACCAACAGAACTCGTTTCTGGCACCTTCCCCGGTGGAGTTGTGCATGGGGTGTGTTTGGAACATTTTGTCACCAGCCGAGTCCAAAATTCAGCGATTCCCCATCTCAGCCCAGAAAGCAGGTAGAACAAGTTTTGTGGTGCCTTTCAGCTGCCTACCGGGGTAGTGTAAAAACTACCAACAGAACTCGTTTCTGGCACCTTCCCCGGTGGAGGTGTGCATGGGGTGTGTTTGGAACATTTTGTTACCAGCCGAGTCCAAAATTCAGCGATTCCCCATCTCAGCCCAGAAAGCAGGTACAACAAGTTTTGTGGTGCCTTTCAGCTGCCTACCGGGGTAGTGTAAAAACTACCAACGGAACTCGTTTCTGGCACCTTCCCCGGTGGAGTTGTGCATGGGGTGTGTTTGGAACATTTTGTCACCAGCCGAGTCCAAAATTCAGCGATTCCCCATCTCAGCCCAGAAAGCAGGTAGAACAAGTTTTGTGGTGCCTTTCAGCTGCCTACCGGGGTAGTGTAAAAACTACCAACAGAACTCGTTTCTGGCACCTTCCCCGGTGGAGTTGTGCATGGGGTGTGTTTGGAACATTTTGTCACCAGCCGAGTCCAAAATTCAGCGATTCCCCATCTCAGCCCAGAAAGCAGGTAGAACAAGTTTTGTGGTGCCTTTCAGCTGCCTACCGGGGTAGTGTAAAAACTACCAACAGAACTCGTTTCTGGCACCTTCCCCGGTGGAGTTGTGCATGGGGTGTGTTTGGAACATTTTGTCACCAGCCGAGTCCAAAATTCAGCGATTCCCCATCTCAGCCCAGAAAGCAGGTAGAACAAGTTTTGTGGTGCCTTTCAGCTGCCTACCGGGGTAGTGTAAAAAGTACCAACAGAACTCGTTTCTGGCACCTTCCCCGGTGGAGTTGTGCATGGGGTGTGTTTGGAACATTTTGTCACCAGCCGAGTCCAAAATTCAGCGATTCCCCATCTCAGCCCAGAAAGCAGGTAGAACAAGTTTTGTGGTGCCTTTCAGCTGCCTACCGGGGTAGTGTAAAAACTACCAACAGAACTCGTTTCTGGCACCTTCCCCGGTGGAGTTGTGCATGGGGTGTGTTTGGAACATTTTGTCACCAGCCGAGTCGAAAATTCAGCGATTCCCCATCTCAGCCCAGAAAGCAGGTAGAACAAGTTTTGTGGTGCCTTTCAGCTGCCTACCGGGGTAGTGTAAAAACTACCAACAGAACTCGTTTCTGGCACCTTCCCCGGTGGAGTTGTGCATGGGGTGTGTTTGGAACATTTTGTCACCAGCCGAGTCCAAAATTCAGCGATTCCCCATCTCAGCCCAGAAAGCAGGTAGAACAAGTTTTGTGGTGCCTTTCAGCTGCCTACCGGGGTAGTGTAAAAACTACCAACAGAACTCGTTTCTGGCACCTTCCCCGGTGGAGTTGTGCATGGGGTGTGTTTGGAACATTTTGTCACCAGCCGAGTCCAAAATTCAGCGATTCCCCATCTCAGCCCAGAAAGCAGGTAGAACAAGTTTTGTGGTGCCTTTCAGCTGCCTACCGGGGTAGTGTAAAAACTACCAACGGAACTCGTTTCTGGCACCTTCCCCGGTGGAGTTGTGCATGGGGTGTGTTTGGAACATTTTGTCAGCAGCCGAGTCCAAAATTCAGCGATTCCCCATCTCAGCCCAGAAAGCAGGTAGAACAAGTTTTGTGGTGCCTTTCAGCTGCCTACCGGGGTAGTGTAAAAACTACCAACAGAACTCCTTTCTGGCACCTTCCCCGGTGGAGTTGTGCATGGGGTGTGTTTGGACCATTTTGTCACCAGCCGAGTCCAAAATTCAGCGATTCCCCATCTCAGCCCAGAAAGCAGGTAGAACAAGTTTTGTGGTGCCTTTCAGCTGCCTACCGGGGTAGTGTAAAAACTACCAACAGAACTCGTTTCTGGCACCTTCCCCGGTGGAGTTGTGCATGGGGTGTGTTTGGATCATTTTGTCAGCAGCCGAGTCCAAAATTCAGCGATTCCCCATCTCAGCCCAGAAAGCAGGTAGAACAAGTTTTGTGGTGCCTTTCAGGTGCCTACCGGGGTAGTGTAAAAACTACCAACAGAACTCGTTTCTGGCACCTTCCCCGGTGGAGTTGTGCATGGGGTGTGTTTGGAACATTTTGTCACCAGCCGAGTCCAAAATTTAGCGATTCCCCATCTCAGCCCAGAAAGCAGGTAGAACAAGTTTTGTGGTGCCTTTCAGCTGCCTACCGGGGTAGTGTAAAAACTACCAACAGAACTCGTTTCTGGCACCTTCCCCGGTGGAGTTGTGCATGGGGTGTGTTTGGAACATTTTGTCACCAGCCGAGTCCAAAATTCAGCGATTCCCCATCTCAGCCCAGAAAGCAGGTAGAACAAGTTTTGTGGTGCCTTTCAGCTGCCTACCGGGGTAGTGTAAAAACTACCAACAGAACTCGTTTCTGGCACCTTCCCCGGTGGAGTTGTGCATGGGGTGTGTTTGGACCATTTTGTCACCAGCCGAGTCCAAAATTCAGCTCTTCCCCATCTCAGCCCAGAAAGCAGGTAGAACAAGTTTTGTGGTGCCTTTCAGCTGCCTACCGGGGTAGTGTAAAAACTACCAACAGAACTCCTTTCTGGCACCTTCCCCGGTGGAGTTGTGCATGGGGTGTGTTTGGAACATTTTGTCAGCAGCCGAGTCCAAAATTCAGCCGTTCCCCATCTCAGCCCAGAAAGCAGGTACAACAAGTTTTGTGGTGCCTTTCTCTTGCCTACCGGGGTAGTGTAAAAACTACCAACGGAACTCGATTCTGGCACCTTCCCCGGTGGAGTTGTGCATGGGGTGTGTTTGGAACATTTTGTCACCAGCCGAGTCCAAAATTCAGCGATTCCCCATCTCAGCCCAGAAAGCAGGTAGAACAAGTTTTGTGGTGCCTTTCAGCTGCCTACCGGGGTAGTGTAAAAACTACCAACAGAACTCGTTTCTGGCACCTTCCCCGGTGGAGTTGTGCATGGGGTGTGTTTGGAACATTTTGTCACCAGCCGAGTCCAAAATTCAGCGATTCCCCATCTCAGCCCAGAAAGCAGGTAGAACAAGTTTTGTGGTGCCTTTCAGCTGCCT
The DNA here is from genome assembly GCF_023634085.1 of Falco cherrug. Taxonomy (NCBI): domain Eukaryota; kingdom Metazoa; phylum Chordata; class Aves; order Falconiformes; family Falconidae; genus Falco; species Falco cherrug. The sequence goes on along the minus strand of NW_026599370.1, from coordinate 51,721 downwards.
ACCGGGGTAGTGTAAAAACTACCAACAGAACTCGTTTCTGGCACCTTCCCCGGTGGAGTTGTGCATGGGGTGTGTTTGGAACATTTTGTCACCAGCCGAGTCCAAAATTCAGCGATTCCCCATCTCAGCCCAGAAAGCAGGTAGAACAAGTTTTGTGGTGCCTTTCAGCTGCCTACCGGGGTAGTGTAAAAACTACCAACAGAACTCGTTTCTGGCACCTTCCCCGGTGGAGGTGTGCATGGGGTGTGTTTGGAACATTTTGTTACCAGCCGAGTCCAAAATTCAGCGATTCCCCATCTCAGCCCAGAAAGCAGGTACAACAAGTTTTGTGGTGCCTTTCAGCTGCCTACCGGGGTAGTGTAAAAACTACCAACGGAACTCGTTTCTGGCACCTTCCCCGGTGGAGTTGTGCATGGGGTGTGTTTGGAACATTTTGTCACCAGCCGAGTCCAAAATTCAGCGATTCCCCATCTCAGCCCAGAAAGCAGGTAGAACAAGTTTTGTGGTGCCTTTCAGCTGCCTACCGGGGTAGTGTAAAAACTACCAACAGAACTCGTTTCTGGCACCTTCCCCGGTGGAGTTGTGCATGGGGTGTGTTTGGAACATTTTGTCACCAGCCGAGTCCAAAATTCAGCGATTCCCCATCTCAGCCCAGAAAGCAGGTAGAACAAGTTTTGTGGTGCCTTTCAGCTGCCTACCGGGGTAGTGTAAAAACTACCAACAGAACTCGTTTCTGGCACCTTCCCCGGTGGAGTTGTGCATGGGGTGTGTTTGGAACATTTTGTCACCAGCCGAGTCCAAAATTCAGCGATTCCCCATCTCAGCCCAGAAAGCAGGTAGAACAAGTTTTGTGGTGCCTTTCAGCTGCCTACCGGGGTAGTGTAAAAAGTACCAACAGAACTCGTTTCTGGCACCTTCCCCGGTGGAGTTGTGCATGGGGTGTGTTTGGAACATTTTGTCACCAGCCGAGTCCAAAATTCAGCGATTCCCCATCTCAGCCCAGAAAGCAGGTAGAACAAGTTTTGTGGTGCCTTTCAGCTGCCTACCGGGGTAGTGTAAAAACTACCAACGGAACTCGTTTCTGGCACCTTCCCCGGTGGAGTTGTGCATGGGGTGTGTTTGGAACATTTTGTCACCAGCCGAGTCCAAAATTCAGCGATTCCCCATCTCAGCCCAGAAAGCAGGTAGAACAAGTTTTGTGGTGCCTTTCAGCTGCCTACCGGGGTAGTGTAAAAACTACCAACAGAACTCGTTTCTGGCACCTTCCCCGGTGGAGTTGTGCATGGGGTGTGTTTGGAACATTTTGTCACCAGCCGAGTCCAAAATTCAGCGATTCCCCATCTCAGCCCAGAAAGCAGGTAGAACAAGTTTTGTGGTGCCTTTCAGCTGCCTACCGGGGTAGTGTAAAAACTACCAACAGAACTCCTTTCTGGCACCTTCCCCGGTGGAGTTGTGCATGGGGTGTGTTTGGAACATTTTGTCACCAGCCGAGTCCAAAATTCAGCGATTCCCCATCTCAGCCCAGAAAGCAGGTAGAACAAGTTTTGTGGTGCCTTTCAGCTGCCTACCGGGGTAGTGTAAAAACTACCAACGGAACTCGTTTCTGGCACCTTCCCCGGTGGAGTTGTGCATGGGGTGTGTTTGGAACATTTTGTCAGCAGCCGAGTCCAAAATTCAGCGATTCCCCATCTCAGCCCAGAAAGCAGGTAGAACAAGTTTTGTGGTGCCTTTCAGCTGCCTACCGGGGTAGTGTAAAAACTACCAACAGAACTCCTTTCTGGCACCTTCCCCGGTGGAGTTGTGCATGGGGTGTGTTTGGACCATTTTGTCACCAGCCGAGTCCAAAATTCAGCGATTCCCCATCTCAGCCCAGAAAGCAGGTAGAACAAGTTTTGTGGTGCCTTTCAGCTGCCTACCGGGGTAGTGTAAAAACTACCAACAGAACTCGTTTCTGGCACCTTCCCCGGTGGAGTTGTGCATGGGGTGTGTTTGGATCATTTTGTCACGAGCCGAGTCCAAAATTCAGCGATTCCCCATCTCAGCCCAGAAAGCAGGTAGAACAAGTTTTGTGGTGCCTTTCAGGTGCCTACCGGGGTAGTGTAAAAACTACCAACAGAACTCGTTTCTGGCACCTTCCCCGGTGGAGTTGTGCATGGGGTGTGTTTGGAACATTTTGTCACCAGCCGAGTCCAAAATTCAGCGATTCCCCATCTCAGCCCAGAAAGCAGGTAGAACAAGTTTTGTGGTGCCTTTCAGCTGCCTACCGGGGTAGTGTAAAAACTACCAACAGAACTCGTTTCTGGCACCTTCCCCGGTGGAGTTGTGCATGGGGTGTGTTTGGAACATTTTGTCACCAGCCGAGTCCAAAATTCAGCGATTCCCCATCTCAGCCCAGAAAGCAGGTAGAACAAGTTTTGTGGTGCCTTTCAGCTGCCTACCGGGGTAGTGTAAAAACTACCAACAGAACTCGTTTCTGGCACCTTCCCCGGTGGAGTTGTGCATGGGGTGTGTTTGGACCATTTTGTCACCAGCCGAGTCCAAAATTCAGCTCTTCCCCATCTCAGCCCAGAAAGCAGGTAGAACAAGTTTTCTGGTGCCTTTCAGCTGCCTACCGGGGTAGTGTAAAAACTACCAACAGAACTCCTTTCTGGCACCTTCCCCGGTGGAGTTGTGCATGGGGTGTGTTTGGAACATTTTGTCAGCAGCCGAGTCCAAAATTCAGCCGTTCCCCATCTCAGCCCAGAAAGCAGGTACAACAAGTTTTGTGGTGCCTTTCTCTTGCCTACCGGGGTAGTGTAAAAACTACCAACGGAACTCGATTCTGGCACCTTCCCCGGTGGAGTTGTGCATGGGGTGTGTTTGGAACATTTTGTCACCAGCCGAGTCCAAAATTCAGCGATTCCCCATCTCAGCCCAGAAAGCAGGTAGAACAAGTTTTGTGGTGCCTTTCAGCTGCCTACCGGGGTAGTGTAAAAACTACCAACGGAACTCGTTTCTGGCACCTTCCCCGGTGGAGGTGTGCATGGGGTGTGTTTGGAACATTTTGTCACCAGCCGAGTCCAAAATTCAGCGATTCTCCATCTCAGCCCAGAAAGCAGGTACAACAAGTTTTGTGGTGCCTTTCTCTTGCCTACCGGGGTAGTGTAAAAACTACCAACAGAACTCGTTTCTGGCACCTTCCCCGGTGGAGTTGTGCATGGGGTGTGTTTGGAACATTTTGTCACCAGCCGAGTCCAAAATTCAGCGATTCCCCATCTCAGCCCAGAAAGCAGGTAGAACAAGTTTTGTGGTGCCTTTCAGCTGCCTACCGGGGTAGTGTAAAAACTACCAACAGAACTCGTTTCTGGCACCTTCCCCGGTGGAGTTGTGCATGGGGTGTGTTTGGAACATTTTGTCACCAGCCGAGTCCAAAATTCAGCGATTCCCCATCTCAGCCCAGAAAGCAGGTAGAACAAGTTTTGTGGTGCCTTTCAGCTGCCTACCGGGGTAGTGTAAAAACTACCAACGGAACTCGTTTCTGGCACCTTCCCCGGTGGAGTTGTGCATGGGGTGTGTTTGGAACATTTTGTCACCAGCCGAGTCCAAAATTCAGCGATTCCCCATCTCAGCCCAGAAAGCAGGTAGAACAAGTTTTGTGGTGCCTTTCAGCTGCCTACCGGGGTAGTGTAAAAACTACCAACAGAACTCGTTTCTGGCACCTTCCCCGGTGGAGTTGTGCATGGGGTGTGTTTGGAACATTTTGTCACCAGCCGAGTCCAAAATTCAGCGATTCCCCATCTCAGCCCAGAAAGCAGGTAGAACAAGTTTTGTGGTGCCTTTCAGCTGCCTACCGGGGTAGTGTAAAAACTACCAACAGAACTCGTTTCTGGCACCTTCCCCGGTGGAGTTGTGCATGGGGTGTGTTTGGAACATTTTGTCACCAGCCGAGTCCAAAATTCAGCGATTCCCCATCTCAGCCCAGAAAGCAGGTAGAACAAGTTTTGTGGTGCCTTTCAGCTGCCTACCGGGGTAGTGTAAAAACTACCAACAGAACTCGTTTCTGGCACCTTCCCCGGTGGAGTTGTGCATGGGGTGTGTTTGGAACATTTTGTCAGCAGCCGAGTCCAAAATTCAGCGATTCCCCATCTCAGCCCAGAAAGCAGGTAGAACAAGTTTTGTGGTGCCTTTCAGCTGCCTACCGGGGTAGTGTAAAAACTACCAACAGAACTCGTTTCTGGCACCTTCCCCGGTGGAGTTGTGCATGGGGTGTGTTTGGAACATTTTGTCAGCAGCCGAGTCCAAAATTCAGCGATTCCCCATCTCAGCCCAGAAAGCAGGTAGAACAAGTTTTGTGGTGCCTTTCAGCTGCCTACCGGGGTAGTGTAAAAACTACCAACAGAACTCGTTTCTGGCACCTTCCCCGGTGGAGTTGTGCATGGGGTGTGTTTGGAACATTTTGTCACCAGCCGAGTCCAAAATTCAGCGATTCCCCATCTCAGCCCAGAAAGCAGGTAGAACAAGTTTTGTGGTGCCTTTCTCTTGCCTACCGGGGTAGTGTAAAAACTACCAACAGAACTCGTTTCTGGCACCTTCCCCGGTGGAGTTGTGCATGGGGTGTGTTTGGAACATTTTGTCACCAGCCGAGTCCAAAATTCAGCGATTCCCCATCTCAGCCGAGAAAGCAGGTAGAACAAGTTTTGTGGTGCCTTTCAGCTGCCTACCGGGGTAGTGTAAAAACTACCAACAGAACTCCTTTCTGGCACCTTCCCCGGTGGAGTTGTGCATGGGGTGTGTTTGGAACATTTTGTCAGCAGCCGAGTCCAAAATTCAGCCGTTCCCCATCTCAGCCCAGAAAGCAGGTACAACAAGTTTTGTGGTGCCTTTCTCTTGCCTACCGGGGTAGTGTAAAAACTACCAACGGAACTCGATTCTGGCACCTTCCCCGGTGGAGTTGTGCATGGGGTGTGTTTGGAACATTTTGTCACCAGCCGAGTCCAAAATTCAGCGATTCCCCATCTCAGCCCAGAAAGCAGGTAGAACAAGTTTTGTGGTGCCTTTCAGCTGCCTACCGGGGTAGTGTAAAAACTACCAACAGAACTCGTTTCTGGCACCTTCCCCGGTGGAGTTGTGCATGGGGTGTGTTTGGAACATTTTGTCAGCAGCCGAGTCCAAAATTCAGCGATTCCCCATCTCAGCCCAGAAAGCAGGTAGAACAAGTTTTGTGGTGCCTTTCAGCTGCCTACCGGGGTAGTGTAAAAACTACCAACAGAACTCGTTTCTGGCACCTTCCCCGGTGGAGGTGTGCATGGGGTGTGTTTGGAACATTTTGTCACCAGCCGAGTCCAAAATTCAGCGATTCCCCATCTCAGCCCAGAAAGCAGGTACAACAAGTTTTGTGGTGCCTTTCAGCTGCCTACCGGGGTAGTGTAAAAACTACCAACGGAACTCGTTTCTGGCACCTTCCCCGGTGGAGTTGTGCATGGGGTGTGTTTGGAACATTTTGTCACCAGCCGAGTCCAAAATTCAGCGATTCCCCATCTCAGCCCAGAAAGCAGGTAGAACAAGTTTTGTGGTGCCTTTCAGGTGCCTACCGGGGTAGTGTAAAAACTACCAACAGAACTCGTTTCTGGCACCTTCCCCGGTGGAGTTGTGCATGGGGTGTGTTTGGAACATTTTGTCACCAGCCGAGTCCAAAATTCAGCGATTCCCCATCTCAGCCCAGAAAGCAGGTAGAACAAGTTTTGTGGTGCCTTTCAGCTGCCTACCGGGGTAGTGTAAAAACTACCAACAGAACTCGTTTCTGGCACCTTCCCCGGTGGAGTTGTGCATGGGGTGTGTTTGGATCATTTTGTCAGCAGCCGAGTCCAAAATTCAGCGATTCCCCATCTCAGCCCAGAAAGCAGGTAGAACAAGTTTTGTGGTGCCTTTCAGCTGCCTACCAGGGTAGTGTAAAAACTACCAACAGAACTCGTTTCTGGCACCTTCCCCGGTGGAGTTGTGCATGGGGTGTGTTTGGAACATTTTGTCACCAGCCGAGTCCAAAATTCAGCGATTCCCCATCTCAGCCCAGAAAGCAGGTACAACAAGTTTTGTGGTGCCTTTCAGCTGCCTACCGGGGTAGTGTAAAAACTACCAACAGAACTCGTTTCTGGCACCTTCCCCGGTGGAGTTGTGCATGGGGTGTGTTTGGAACATTTTGTCACCAGCCGAGTCCAAAATTCAGCGATTCCCCATCTCAGCCCAGAAAGCAGGTAGAACAAGTTTTGTGGTGCCTTTCTCTTGCCTACCGGGGTAGTGTAAAAACTACCAACAGAACTCGTTTCTGGCACCTTCCCCGGTGGAGTTGTGCATGGGGTGTGTTTGGAACATTTTGTCACCAGCCGAGTCCAAAATTCAGCGATTCCCCATCTCAGCCGAGAAAGCAGGTAGAACAAGTTTTGTGGTGCCTTTCAGCTGCCTACCGGGGTAGTGTAAAAACTACCAACAGAACTCGTTTCTGGCACCTTCCCCGGTGGAGTTGTGCATGGGGTGTGTTTGGAACATTTTGTCAGCAGCCGAGTCCAAAATTCAGCCGTTCCCCATCTCAGCCCAGAAAGCAGGTACAACAAGTTTTGTGGTGCCTTTCTCTTGCCTACCGGGGTAGTGTAAAAACTACCAACGGAACTCGATTCTGGCACCTTCCCCGGTGGAGTTGTGCATGGGGTGTGTTTGGAACATTTTGTCACCAGCCGAGTCCAAAATTCAGCGATTCCCCATCTCAGCCCAGAAAGCAGGTAGAACAAGTTTTGTGGTGCCTTTCAGCTGCCTACCGGGGTAGTGTAAAAACTACCAACAGAACTCGTTTCTGGCACCTTCCCCGGTGGAGTTGTGCATGGGGTGTGTTTGGAACATTTTGTCACCAGCCGAGTCCAAAATTCAGCGATTCCCCATCTCAGCCCAGAAAGCAGGTAGAACAAGTTTTGTGGTGCCTTTCAGGTGCCTACCGGGGTAGTGTAAAAACTACCAACAGAACTCGTTTCTGGCACCTTCCCCGGTGGAGTTGTGCATGGGGTGTGTTTGGAACATTTTGTCACCAGCCGAGTCCAAAATTCAGCGATTCCCCATCTCAGCCCAGAAAGCAGGTAGAACAAGTTTTGTGGTGCCTTTCAGCTGCCTACCGGGGTAGTGTAAAAACTACCAACAGAACTCGTTTCTGGCACCTTCCCCGGTGGAGTTGTGCATGGGGTGTGTTTGGATCATTTTGTCAGCAGCCGAGTCCAAAATTCAGCGATTCCCCATCTCAGCCCAGAAAGCAGGTAGAACAAGTTTTGTGGTGCCTTTCAGCTGCCTACCAGGGTAGTGTAAAAACTACCAACAGAACTCGTTTCTGGCACCTTCCCCGGTGGAGTTGTGCATGGGGTGTGTTTGGAACATTTTGTCACCAGCCGAGTCCAAAATTCAGCGATTCCCCATCTCAGCCCAGAAAGCAGGTAGAACAAGTTTTGTGGTGCCTTTCAGCTGCCTACCGGGGTAGTGTAAAAACTACCAACAGAACTCGTTTCTGGCACCTTCCCCGGTGGAGTTGTGCATGGGGTGTGTTTGGAACATTTTGTCAGCAGCCGAGTCCAAAATTCAGCCGTTCCCCATCTCAGCCCAGAAAGCAGGTACAACAAGTTTTGTGGTGCCTTTCTCTTGCCTACCGGGGTAGTGTAAAAACTACCAACGGAACTCGATTCTGGCACCTTCCCCGGTGGAGTTGTGCATGGGGTGTGTTTGGAACATTTTGTCACCAGCCGAGTCCAAAATTCAGCGATTCCCCATCTCAGCCCAGAAAGCAGGTAGAACAAGTTTTGTGGTGCCTTTCAGCTGCCTACCGGGGTAGTGTAAAAACTACCAACAGAACTCGTTTCTGGCACCTTCCCCGGTGGAGTTGTGCATGGGGTGTGTTTGGAACATTTTGTCACCAGCCGAGTCCAAAATTCAGCGATTCCCCATCTCAGCCCAGAAAGCAGGTAGAACAAGTTTTGTGGTGCCTTTCAGCTGCCTACCGGGGTAGTGTAAAAACTACCAACAGAACTCGTTTCTGGCACCTTCCCCGGTGGAGTTGTGCATGGGGTGTGTTTGGAACATTTTGTCACCAGCCGAGTCCAAAATTCAGCGATTCCCCATCTCAGCCCAGAAAGCAGGTAGAACAAGTTTTGTGGTGCCTTTCAGCTGCCTACCGGGGTAGTGTAAAAACTACCAACAGAACTCGTTTCTGGCACCTTCCCCGGTGGAGGTGTGCATGGGGTGTGTTTGGAACATTTTGTTACCAGCCGAGTCCAAAATTCAGCGATTCCCCATCTCAGCCCAGAAAGCAGGTACAACAAGTTTTGTGGTGCCTTTCAGCTGCCTACCGGGGTAGTGTAAAAACTACCAACGGAACTCGTTTCTGGCACCTTCCCCGGTGGAGTTGTGCATGGGGTGTGTTTGGAACATTTTGTCACCAGCCGAGTCCAAAATTCAGCGATTCCCCATCTCAGCCCAGAAAGCAGGTAGAACAAGTTTTGTGGTGCCTTTCAGCTGCCTACCGGGGTAGTGTAAAAACTACCAACAGAACTCGTTTCTGGCACCTTCCCCGGTGGAGTTGTGCATGGGGTGTGTTTGGAACATTTTGTCACCAGCCGAGTCCAAAATTCAGCGATTCCCCATCTCAGCCCAGAAAGCAGGTAGAACAAGTTTTGTGGTGCCTTTCAGCTGCCTACCGGGGTAGTGTAAAAACTACCAACAGAACTCGTTTCTGGCACCTTCCCCGGTGGAGTTGTGCATGGGGTGTGTTTGGAACATTTTGTCACCAGCCGAGTCCAAAATTCAGCGATTCCCCATCTCAGCCCAGAAAGCAGGTAGAACAAGTTTTGTGGTGCCTTTCAGCTGCCTACCGGGGTAGTGTAAAAAGTACCAACAGAACTCGTTTCTGGCACCTTCCCCGGTGGAGTTGTGCATGGGGTGTGTTTGGAACATTTTGTCACCAGCCGAGTCCAAAATTCAGCGATTCCCCATCTCAGCCCAGAAAGCAGGTAGAACAAGTTTTGTGGTGCCTTTCAGCTGCCTACCGGGGTAGTGTAAAAACTACCAACGGAACTCGTTTCTGGCACCTTCCCCGGTGGAGTTGTGCATGGGGTGTGTTTGGAACATTTTGTCACCAGCCGAGTCCAAAATTCAGCGATTCCCCATCTCAGCCCAGAAAGCAGGTAGAACAAGTTTTGTGGTGCCTTTCAGCTGCCTACCGGGGTAGTGTAAAAACTACCAACAGAACTCGTTTCTGGCACCTTCCCCGGTGGAGTTGTGCATGGGGTGTGTTTGGAACATTTTGTCACCAGCCGAGTCCAAAATTCAGCGATTCCCCATCTCAGCCCAGAAAGCAGGTAGAACAAGTTTTGTGGTGCCTTTCAGCTGCCTACCGGGGTAGTGTAAAAACTACCAACAGAACTCGTTTCTGGCACCTTCCCCGGTGGAGTTGTGCATGGGGTGTGTTTGGAACATTTTGTCACCAGCCGAGTCCAAAATTCAGCGATTCCCCATCTCAGCCCAGAAAGCAGGTAGAACAAGTTTTGTGGTGCCTTTCAGCTGCCTACCGGGGTAGTGTAAAAACTACCAACGGAACTCGTTTCTGGCACCTTCCCCGGTGGAGTTGTGCATGGGGTGTGTTTGGAACATTTTGTCAGCAGCCGAGTCCAAAATTCAGCGATTCCCCATCTCAGCCCAGAAAGCAGGTAGAACAAGTTTTGTGGTGCCTTTCAGCTGCCTACCGGGGTAGTGTAAAAACTACCAACAGAACTCGTTTCTGGCACCTTCCCCGGTGGAGTTGTGCATGGGGTGTGTTTGGACCATTTTGTCACCAGCCGAGTCCAAAATTCAGCGATTCCCCATCTCAGCCCAGAAAGCAGGTAGAACAAGTTTTGTGGTGCCTTTCAGCTGCCTACCGGGGTAGTGTAAAAACTACCAACAGAACTCGTTTCTGGCACCTTCCCCGGTGGAGTTGTGCATGGGGTGTGTTTGGATCATTTTGTCACCAGCCGAGTCCAAAATTCAGCGATTCCCCATCTCAGCCCAGAAAGCAGGTAGAACAAGTTTTGTGGTGCCTTTCAGGTGCCTACCGGGGTAGTGTAAAAACTACCAACAGAACTCGTTTCTGGCACCTTCCCCGGTGGAGTTGTGCATGGGGTGTGTTTGGAACATTTTGTCACCAGCCGAGTCCAAAATTCAGCGATTCCCCATCTCAGCCCAGAAAGCAGGTAGAACAAGTTTTGTGGTGCCTTTCAGCTGCCTACCGGGGTAGTGTAAAAACTACCAACAGAACTCGTTTCTGGCACCTTCCCCGGTGGAGTTGTGCATGGGGTGTGTTTGGAACATTTTGTCACCAGCCGAGTCCAAAATTCAGCGATTCCCCATCTCAGCCCAGAAAGCAGGTAGAACAAGTTTTGTGGTGCCTTTCAGCTGCCTACCGGGGTAGTGTAAAAACTACCAACAGAACTCGTTTCTGGCACCTTCCCCGGTGGAGTTGTGCATGGGGTGTGTTTGGACCATTTTGTCACCAGCCGAGTCCAAAATTCAGCTCTTCCCCATCTCAGCCCAGAAAGCAGGTAGAACAAGTTTTGTGGTGCCTTTCAGCTGCCTACCGGGGTAGTGTAAAAACTACCAACAGAACTCCTTTCTGGCACCTTCCCCGGTGGAGTTGTGCATGGGGTGTGTTTGGAACATTTTGTCAGCAGCCGAGTCCAAAATTCAGCCGTTCCCCATCTCAGCCCAGAAAGCAGGTACAACAAGTTTTGTGGTGCCTTTCTCTTGCCTACCGGGGTAGTGTAAAAACTACCAACGGAACTCGATTCTGGCACCTTCCCCGGTGGAGTTGTGCATGGGGTGTGTTTGGAACATTTTGTCACCAGCCGAGTCCAAAATTCAGCGATTCCCCATCTCAGCCCAGAAAGCAGGTAGAACAAGTTTTGTGGTGCCTTTCAGCTGCCTACCGGGGTAGTGTAAAAACTACCAACGGAACTCGTTTCTGGCACCTTCCCCGGCGGAGGTGTGCATGGGGTGTGTTTGGAACATTTTGTCACCAGCCGAGTCCAAAATTCAGCGATTCTCCATCTCAGCCCAGAAAGCAGGTACAACAAGTTTTGTGGTGCCTTTCTCTTGCCTACCGGGGTAGTGTAAAAACTACCAACAGAACTCGTTTCTGGCACCTTCCCCGGTGGAGTTGTGCATGGGGTGTGTTTGGAACATTTTGTCACCAGCCGAGTCCAAAATTCAGCGATTCCCCATCTCAGCCCAGAAAGCAGGTAGAACAAGTTTTGTGGTGCCTTTCTCTTGCCTACCGGGGTAGTGTAAAAACTACCAACAGAACTCCTTTCTGGCACCTTCCCCGGTGGAGTTGTGCATGGGGTGTGTTTGGAACATTTTGTCAGCAGCCGAGTCCAAAATTCAGCCGTTCCCCATCTCAGCCCAGAAAGCAGGTAGAACAAGTTTTGTGGTGCCTTTCAGCTGCCTACCGGGGTAGTGTAAAAACTACCAACAGAACTCCTTTCTGGCACCTTCCCCGGTGGAGTTGTGCATGGGGTGTGTTTGGAACATTTTGTCAGCAGCCGAGTCCAAAATTCAGCCGTTCCCCATCTCAGCCCAGAAAGCAGGTAGAACAAGTTTTGTGGTGCCTTTCTCTTGCCTACCGGGGTAGTGTAAAAACTACCAATGGAACTCGATTCTGGCACCTTCCCCGGTGGAGTTGTGCATGGGGTGTGTTTGGAACATTTTGTCACCAGCCGAGTCCAAAATTCAGCGATTCCCCATCTCAGCCCAGAAAGCAGGTAGAACAAGTTTTGTGGTGCCTTTCAGCTGCCTACCGGGGTAGTGTAAAAACTACCAACGGAACTCGTTTCTGGCACCTTCCCCGGTGGAGTTGTGCATGGGGTGTGTTTGGAACATTTTGTCACCAGCCGAGTCCAAAATTCAGCGATTCCCCATCTCAGCCCAGAAAGCAGGTAGAACAAGTTTTGTGGTGCCTTTCAGCTGCCTACCGGGGTAGTGTAAAAACTACCAACAGAACTCGTTTCTGGCACCTTCCCCGGTGGAGTTGTGCATGGGGTGTGTTTGGAACATTTTGTCACCAGCCGAGTCCAAAATTCAGCGATTCCCCATCTCAGCCCAGAAAGCAGGTAGAACAAGTTTTGTGGTGCCTTTCAGCTGCCTACCGGGGTAGTGTAAAAACTACCAACGGAACTCGTTTCTGGCACCTTCCCCGGTGGAGTTGTGCATGGGGTGTGTTTGGAACATTTTGTCACCAGCCGAGTCCAAAATTCAGCGATTCCCCATCTCAGCCCAGAAAGCAGGTAGAACAAGTTTTGTGGTGCCTTTCAGCTGCCTACTGGGGTAGTGTAAAAACTACCAACAGAACTCGTTTCTGGCACCTTCCCCGGTGGAGTTGTGCATGGGGTGTGTTTGGAACATTTTGTCACCAGCCGAGTCCAAAATTCAGCGATTCCCCATCTCCGCCCAGAAAGCAGGTACAACAAGTTTTGTGGTGCCTTTCAGGTGCCTACCGGGGTAGTGTAAAAACTACCAACAGAACTCGTTTCTGGCACCTTCCCCGGTGGAGTTGTGCATGGGGTGTGTTTGGAACATTTTGTCACCAGCCGAGTCCAAAATTCAGCGATTCCCCATCTCAGCCCAGAAAGCAGGTAGAACAAGTTTTGTGGTGCCTTTCAGCTGCCTACCGGGGTAGTGTAAAAACTACCAACAGAACTCGTTTCTGGCACCTTCCCCGGTGGAGTTGTGCATGGGGTGTGTTTGGAACATTTTGTCACCAGCCGAGTCCAAAATTCAGCGATTCCCCATCTCAGCCCAGAAAGCAGGTAGAACAAGTTTTGTGGTGCCTTTCAGCTGCCTACCGGGGTAGTGTAAAAACTACCAACAGAACTCGTTTCTGGCACCTTCCCCGGTGGAGTTGTGCATGGGGTGTGTTTGGAACATTTTGTCACCAGCCGAGTCCAAAATTCAGCGATTCCCCATCTCAGCCCAGAAAGCAGGTAGAACAAGTTTTGTGGTGCCTTTCAGCTGCCTACCGGGGTAGTGTAAAAACTACCAACAGAACTCGTTTCTGGCACCTTCCCCGGTGGAGTTGTGCATGGGGTGTGTTTGGATCATTTTGTCACCAGCCGAGTCCAAAATTCAGCGATTCCCCATCTCAGCCCAGAAAGCAGGTAGAACAAGTTTTGTGGTGCCTTTCAGGTGCCTACCGGGGTAGTGTAAAAACTACCAACAGAACTCGTTTCTGGCACCTTCCCCGGTGGAGTTGTGCATGGGGTGTGTTTGGAACATTTTGTCACCAGCCGAGTCCAAAATTCAGCGATTCCCCATCTCAGCCCAGAAAGCAGGTAGAACAAGTTTTGTGGTGCCTTTCAGCTGCCTACCGGGGTAGTGTAAAAACTACCAACAGAACTCGTTTCTGGCACCTTCCCCGGTGGAGTTGTGCATGGGGTGTGTTTGGAACATTTTGTCACCAGCCGAGTCCAAAATTCAGCGATTCCCCATCTCAGCCCAGAAAGCAGGTAGAACAAGTTTTGTGGTGCCTTTCAGCTGCCTACCGGGGTAGTGTAAAAACTACCAACAGAACTCGTTTCTGGCACCTTCCCCGGTGGAGTTGTGCATGGGGTGTGTTTGGACCATTTTGTCACCAGCCGAGTCCAAAATTCAGCTCTTCCCCATCTCAGCCCAGAAAGCAGGTAGAACAAGTTTTGTGGTGCCTTTCAGCTGCCTACCGGGGTAGTGTAAAAACTACCAACAGAACTCCTTTCTGGCACCTTCCCCGGTGGAGTTGTGCATGGGGTGTGTTTGGAACATTTTGTCAGCAGCCGAGTCCAAAATTCAGCCGTTCCCCATCTCAGCCCAGAAAGCAGGTACAACAAGTTTTGTGGTGCCTTTCTCTTGCCTACCGGGGTAGTGTAAAAACTACCAACGGAACTCGATTCTGGCACCTTCCCCGGTGGAGTTGTGCATGGGGTGTGTTTGGAACATTTTGTCACCAGCCGAGTCCAAAATTCAGCGATTCCCCATCTCAGCCCAGAAAGCAGGTAGAACAAGTTTTGTGGTGCCTTTCAGCTGCCTACCGGGGTAGTGTAAAAACTACCAACGGAACTCGTTTCTGGCACCTTCCCCGGTGGAGGTGTGCATGGGGTGTGTTTGGAACATTTTGTCACCAGCCGAGTCCAAAATTCAGCGATTCTCCATCTCAGCCCAGAAAGCAGGTACAACAAGTTTTGTGGTGCCTTTCTCTTGCCTACCGGGGTAGTGTAAAAACTACCAACAGAACTCGTTTCTGGCACCTTCCCCGGTGGAGTTGTGCATGGGGTGTGTTTGGAACATTTTGTCACCAGCCGAGTCCAAAATTCAGCGATTCCCCATCTCAGCCCAGAAAGCAGGTAGAACAAGTTTTGTGGTGCCTTTCTCTTGCCTACCGGGGTAGTGTAAAAACTACCAACAGAACTCCTTTCTGGCACCTTCCCCGGTGGAGTTGTGCATGGGGTGTGTTTGGAACATTTTGTCAGCAGCCGAGTCCAAAATTCAGCCGTTCCCCATCTCAGCCCAGAAAGCAGGTAGAACAAGTTTTGTGGTGCCTTTCAGCTGCCTACCGGGGTAGTGTAAAAACTACCAACAGAACTCCTTTCTGGCACCTTCCCCGGTGGAGTTGTGCATGGGGTGTGTTTGGAACATTTTGTCAGCAGCCGAGTCCAAAATTCAGCCGTTCCCCATCTCAGCCCAGAAAGCAGGTAGAACAAGTTTTGTGGTGCCTTTCTCTTGCCTACCGGGGTAGTGTAAAAACTACCAATGGAACTCGATTCTGGCACCTTCCCCGGTGGAGTTGTGCATGGGGTGTGTTTGGAACATTTTGTCACCAGCCGAGTCCAAAATTCAGCGATTCCCCATCTCAGCCCAGAAAGCAGGTAGAACAAGTTTTGTGGTGCCTTTCAGCTGCCTACCGGGGTAGTGTAAAAACTACCAACGGAACTCGTTTCTGGCACCTTCCCCGGTGGAGTTGTGCATGGGGTGTGTTTGGAACATTTTGTCACCAGCCGAGTCCAAAATTCAGCGATTCCCCATCTCAGCCCAGAAAGCAGGTAGAACAAGTTTTGTGGTGCCTTTCAGCTGCCTACCGGGGTAGTGTAAAAACTACCAACAGAACTCGTTTCTGGCACCTTCCCCGGTGGAGTTGTGCATGGGGTGTGTTTGGAACATTTTGTCACCAGCCGAGTCCAAAATTCAGCGATTCCCCATCTCAGCCCAGAAAGCAGGTAGAACAAGTTTTGTGGTGCCTTTCAGCTGCCTACCGGGGTAGTGTAAAAACTACCAACGGAACTCGTTTCTGGCACCTTCCCCGGTGGAGTTGTGCATGGGGTGTGTTTGGAACATTTTGTCACCAGCCGAGTCCAAAATTCAGCGATTCCCCATCTCAGCCCAGAAAGCAGGTAGAACAAGTTTTGTGGTGCCTTTCAGCTGCCTACTGGGGTAGTGTAAAAACTACCAACAGAACTCGTTTCTGGCACCTTCCCCGGTGGAGTTGTGCATGGGGTGTGTTTGGAACATTTTGTCACCAGCCGAGTCCAAAATTCAGCGATTCCCCATCTCCGCCCAGAAAGCAGGTACAACAAGTTTTGTGGTGCCTTTCAGGTGCCTACCGGGGTAGTGTAAAAACTACCAACAGAACTCGTTTCTGGCACCTTCCCCGGTGGAGTTGTGCATGGGGTGTGTTTGGAACATTTTGTCACCAGCCGAGTCCAAAATTCAGCGATTCCCCATCTCAGCCCAGAAAGCAGGTAGAACAAGTTTTGTGGTGCCTTTCAGCTGCCTACCGGGGTAGTGTAAAAACTACCAACAGAACTCGTTTCTGGCACCTTCCCCGGTGGAGTTGTGCATGGGGTGTGTTTGGAACATTTTGTCACCAGCCGAGTCCAAAATTCAGCGATTCCCCATCTCAGCCCAGAAAGCAGGTAGAACAAGTTTTGTGGTGCCTTTCAGCTGCCTACCGGGGTAGTGTAAAAACTACCAACAGAACTCGTTTCTGGCACCTTCCCCGGTGGAGTTGTGCATGGGGTGTGTTTGGAACATTTTGTCACCAGCCGAGTCCAAAATTCAGCGATTCCCCATCTCAGCCCAGAAAGCAGGTAGAACAAGTTTTGTGGTGCCTTTCAGCTGCCTACCGGGGTAGTGTAAAAACTACCAACGGAACTCGTTTCTGGCACCTTCCCCGGTGGAGTTGTGCATGGGGTGTGTTTGGAACATTTTGTCACCAGCCGAGTCCAAAATTCAGCGATTCCCCATCTCAGCCCAGAAAGCAGGTAGAACAAGTTTTGTGGTGCCTTTCAGCTGCCTACCGGGGTAGTGTAAAAACTACCAACAGAACTCGTTTCTGGCACCTTCCCCGGTGGAGTTGTGCATGGGGTGTGTTTGGAACATTTTGTCACCAGCCGAGTCCAAAATTCAGCGATTCCCCATCTCAGCCCAGAAAGCAGGTAGAACAAGTTTTGTGGTGCCTTTCAGCTGCCTACCGGGGTAGTGTAAAAACTACCAACAGAACTCGTTTCTGGCACCTTCCCCGGTGGAGTTGTGCATGGGGTGTGTTTGGATCATTTTGTCACCAGCCGAGTCCAAAATTCAGCGATTCCCCATCTCAGCCCAGAAAGCAGGTAGAACAAGTTTTGTGGTGCCTTTCAGGTGCCTACCGGGGTAGTGTAAAAACTACCAACAGAACTCGTTTCTGGCACCTTCCCCGGTGGAGTTGTGCATGGGGTGTGTTTGGAACATTTTGTCACCAGCCGAGTCCAAAATTCAGCGATTCCCCATCTCAGCCCAGAAAGCAGGTAGAACAAGTTTTGTGGTGCCTTTCAGCTGCCTACCGGGGTAGTGTAAAAACTA
Source organism: Falco cherrug (assembly GCF_023634085.1). NCBI lineage: Eukaryota > Metazoa > Chordata > Aves > Falconiformes > Falconidae > Falco > Falco cherrug. The sequence continues at coordinate 34,822 of NW_026599370.1, read as the reverse complement.
CCAACAGAACTCGTTTCTGGCACCTTCCCCGGTGGAGTTGTGCATGGGGTGTGTTTGGAACATTTTGTCACCAGCCGAGTCCAAAATTCAGCGATTCCCCATCTCAGCCCAGAAAGCAGGTAGAACAAGTTTTGTGGTGCCTTTCAGCTGCCTACCGGGGTAGTGTAAAAACTACCAACGGAACTCGTTTCTGGCACCTTCCCCGGTGGAGTTGTGCATGGGGTGTGTTTGGAACATTTTGTCACCAGCCGAGTCCAAAATTCAGCGATTCCCCATCTCAGCCCAGAAAGCAGGTAGAACAAGTTTTGTGGTGCCTTTCAGGTGCCTACCGGGGTAGTGTAAAAACTACCAACAGAACTCGTTTCTGGCACCTTCCCCGGTGGAGTTGTGCATGGGGTGTGTTTGGAACATTTTGTCACCAGCCGAGTCCAAAATTCAGCGATTCCCCATCTCAGCCCAGAAAGCAGGTAGAACAAGTTTTGTGGTGCCTTTCAGCTGCCTACCGGGGTAGTGTAAAAACTACCAACAGAACTCGTTTCTGGCACCTTCCCCGGTGGAGTTGTGCATGGGGTGTGTTTGGATCATTTTGTCACCAGCCGAGTCCAAAATTCAGCGATTCCCCATCTCAGCCCAGAAAGCAGGTAGAACAAGTTTTGTGGTGCCTTTCAGGTGCCTACCGGGGTAGTGTAAAAACTACCAACAGAACTCGTTTCTGGCACCTTCCCCGGTGGAGTTGTGCATGGGGTGTGTTTGGAACATTTTGTCACCAGCCGAGTCCAAAATTCAGCGATTCCCCATCTCAGCCCAGAAAGCAGGTAGAACAAGTTTTGTGGTGCCTTTCAGCTGCCTACCGGGGTACTGTAAAAACTACCAACAGAACTCGTTTCTGGCACCTTCCCCGGTGGAGTTGTGCATGGGGTGTGTTTGGAACATTTTGTTACCAGCCGAGTCCAAAATTCAGCGATTCCCCATCTCAGCCCAGAAAGCAGGTAGAACAAGTTTTGTGGTGCCTTTCAGCTGCCTACCGGGGTAGTGTAAAAACTACCAACAGAACTCGTTTCTGGCACCTTCCCCGGTGGAGTTGTGCATGGGGTGTGTTTGGAACATTTTGTCACCAGCCGAGTCCAAAATTCAGCTCTTCCCCATCTCAGCCCAGAAAGCAGGTAGAACAAGTTTTGTGGTGCCTTTCAGCTGCCTACCGGGGTAGTGTAAAAACTACCAACAGAACTCCTTTCTGGCACCTTCCCCGGTGGAGTTGTGCATGGGGTGTGTTTGGAACATTTTGTCAGCAGCCGAGTCCAAAATTCAGCCGTTCCCCATCTCAGCCCAGAAAGCAGGTACAACAAGTTTTGTGGTGCCTTTCTCTTGCCTACCGGGGTAGTGTAAAAACTACCAACGGAACTCGATTCTGGCACCTTCCCCGGTGGAGTTGTGCATGGGGTGTGTTTGGAACATTTTGTCACCAGCCGAGTCCAAAATTCAGCGATTCCCCATCTCAGCCCAGAAAGCAGGTAGAACAAGTTTTGTGGTGCCTTTCAGCTGCCTACCGGGGTAGTGTAAAAACTACCAACAGAACTCGTTTCTGGCACCTTCCCCGGTGGAGTTGTGCATGGGGTGTGTTTGGAACATTTTGTCACCAGCCGAGTCCAAAATTCAGCGATTCTCCATCTCAGCCCAGAAAGCAGGTACAACAAGTTTTGTGGTGCCTTTCTCTTGCCTACCGGGGTAGTGTAAAAACTACCAACAGAACTCGTTTCTGGCACCTTCCCCGGTGGAGTTGTGCATGGGGTGTGTTTGGAACATTTTGTCACCAGCCGAGTCCAAAATTCAGCGATTCCCCATCTCAGCCCAGAAAGCAGGTAGAACAAGTTTTGTGGTGCCTTTCAGCTGCCTACCGGGGTAGTGTAAAAACTACCAACAGAACTCGTTTCTGGCACCTTCCCCGGTGGAGTTGTGCATGGGGTGTGCTTGGAACATTTTGTTACCAGCCGAGTCCAAAATTCAGCGATTCCCCATCTCAGCCCAGAAAGCAGGTAGAACAAGTTTTGTGGTGCCTTTCAGCTGCCTACCGGGGTAGTGTAAAAACTACCAACGGAACTCGTTTCTGGCACCTTCCCCGGTGGAGTTGTGCATGGGGTGTGTTTGGAACATTTTGTCACCAGCCGAGTCCAAAATTCAGCGATTCCCCATCTCAGCCCAGAAAGCAGGTACAACAAGTTTTGTGGTGCCTTTCAGCTGCCTACCGGGGTAGTGTAAAAACTACCAACAGAACTCGTTTCTGGCACCTTCCCCGGTGGAGTTGTGCATAGGGTGTATTTGGAACATTTTGTCACCAGCCGAGTCCAAAATTCAGCGATTCCCCATCTCAGCCCAGAAAGCAGGTAGAACAAGTTTTGTGGTGCCTTTCAGCTGCCTACCGGGGTAGTGTAAAAACTACCAACAGAACTCGTTTCTGGCACCTTCCCCGGTGGAGTTGTGCATGGGGTGTGTTTGGAACATTTTGTCACCAGCCGAGTCCAAAATTCAGCGATTCCCCATCTCAGCCCAGAAAGCAGGTAGAACAAGTTTTGTGGTGCCTTTCAGCTGCCTACCGGGGTAGTGTAAAAACTACCAACAGAACTCGTTTCTGGCACCTTCCCCGGTGGAGTTGTGCATGGGGTGTGTTTGGAACATTTTGTCACCAGCCGAGTCCAAAATTCAGCGATTCCCCATCTCAGCCCAGAAAGCAGGTAGAACAAGTTTTGTGGTGCCTTTCAGCTGCCTACCGGGGTAGTGTAAAAACTACCAACAGAACTCCTTTCTGGCACCTTCCCCGGTGGAGTTGTGCATGGGGTGTGTTTGGAACATTTTGTCACCAGCCGAGTCCAAAATTCAGCGATTCCCCATCTCAGCCCAGAAAGCAGGTAGAACAAGTTTTGTGGTGCCTTTCAGCTGCCTACCGGGGTAGTGTAAAAACTACCAACAGAACTCGTTTCTGGCACCTTCCCCGGTGGAGTTGTGCATGGGGTGTGTTTGGAACATTTTGTCACCAGCCGAGTCCAAAATTCAGCGATTCCCCATCTCAGCCCAGAAAGCAGGTAGAACAAGTTTTGTGGTGCCTTTCAGCTGCCTACCGGGGTAGTGTAAAAACTACCAACAGAACTCGTTTCTGGCACCTTCCCCGGTGGAGTTGTGCATGGGGTGTGTTTGGAACATTTTGTCAGCAGCCGAGTCCAAAATTCAGCGATTCCCCATCTCAGCCGAGAAAGCAGGTAGAACAAGTTTTGTGGTGCCTTTCTCTTGCCTACCGGGGTAGTGTAAAAACTACCAACGGAACTCGATTCTGGCACCTTCCCCGGTGGAGTTGTGCATGGGGTGTGTTTGGAACATTTTGTCACCAGCCGAGTCCAAAATTCAGCGATTCCCCATCTCAGCCCAGAAAGCAGGTAGAACAAGTTTTGTGGTGCCTTTCAGCTGCCTACCGGGGTAGTGTAAAAACTACCAACAGAACTCGTTTCTGGCACCTTCCCCGGTGGAGTTGTGCATGGGGTGTGTTTGGAACATTTTGTCACCAGCCGAGTCCAAAATTCAGCGATTCCCCATCTCAGCCGAGAAAGCAGGTAGAACAAGTTTTGTGGTGCCTTTCAGCTGCCTACCGGGGTAGTGTAAAAACTACCAACAGAACTCCTTTCTGGCACCTTCCCCGGTGGAGTTGTGCATGGGGTGTGTTTGGAACATTTTTTTACCAGCCGAGTCCAAAATTCAGCCGTTCCCCATCTCAGCCCAGAAAGCAGGTAGAACAAGTTTTGTGGTGCCTTTCTCTTGCCTACCGGGGTAGTGTAAAAACTACCAACGGAACTCGTTTCTGGCACCTTCCCCGGTGGAGTTGTGCATGGGGTGTGTTTGGAACATTTTGTCACCAGCCGAGTCCAAAATTCAGCGATTCCCCATCTCAGCCCAGAAAGCAGGTAGAACAAGTTTTGTGGTGCCTTTCAGCTGCCTACCGGGGTAGTGTAAAAACTACCAACAGAACTCGTTTCTGGCACCTTCCCCGGTGGAGTTGTGCATGGGGTGTGTTTGGAACATTTTGTCACCAGCCGAGTCCAAAATTCAGCGATTCCCCATCTCAGCCCAGAAAGCAGGTAGAACAAGTTTTGTGGTGCCTTTCAGCTGCCTACCGGGGTAGTGTAAAAACTACCAACAGAACTCGTTTCTGGCACCTTCCCCGGTGGAGTTGTGCATGGGGTGTGTTTGGAACATTTTGTCACCAGCCGAGTCCAAAATTCAGCGATTCCCCATCTCAGCCGAGAAAGCAGGTAGAACAAGTTTTGTGGTGCCTTTCAGCTGCCTACCGGGGTAGTGTAAAAACTACCAACAGAACTCCTTTCTGGCACCTTCCCCGGTGGAGTTGTGCATGGGGTGTGTTTGGAACATTTTTTTACCAGCCGAGTCCAAAATTCAGCCGTTCCCCATCTCAGCCCAGAAAGCAGGTAGAACAAGTTTTGTGGTGCCTTTCTCTTGCCTACCGGGGTAGTGTAAAAACTACCAACGGAACTCGTTTCTGGCACCTTCCCCGGTGGAGTTGTGCATGGGGTGTGTTTGGAACATTTTGTCACCAGCCGAGTCCAAAATTCAGCGATTCCCCATCTCAGCCCAGAAAGCAGGTAGAACAAGTTTTGTGGTGCCTTTCAGCTGCCTACCGGGGTAGTGTAAAAACTACCAACAGAACTCGTTTCTGGCACCTTCCCCGGTGGAGTTGTGCATGGGGTGTGTTTGGAACATTTTGTCACCAGCCGAGTCCAAAATTCAGCGATTCCCCATCTCAGCCCAGAAAGCAGGTACAACAACTTTTGTGGTGCCTTTCTCTTGCCTACCGGGGTAGTGTAAAAACTACCAACAGAACTCGTTTCTGGCACCTTCCCCGGTGGAGTTGTGCATGGGGTGTGTTTGGAACATTTTGTCACCAGCCGAGTCCAAAATTCAGCGATTCCCCATCTCAGCCCAGAAAGCAGGTAGAACAAGTTTTGTGGTGCCTTTCAGCTGCCTACCGGGGTAGTGTAAAAACTACCAACAGAACTCGTTTCTGGCACCTTCCCCGGTGGAGTTGTGCATGGGGTGTGTTTGGAACATTTTGTCACCAGCCGAGTCGAAAATTCAGCGATTCCCCATCTCAGCCCAGAAAGCAGGTAGAACAAGTTTTGTGGTGCCTTTCTCTTGCCTACCGGGGTAGTGTAAAAACTACCAACGGAACTCGATTCTGGCACCTTCCCCGGTGGAGTTGTGCATGGGGTGTGTTTGGAACATTTTGTCACCAGCCGAGTCCAAAATTCAGCGATTCCCCATCTCAGCCCAGAAAGCAGGTAGAACAAGTTTTGTGGTGCCTTTCAGCTGCCTACCGGGGTACTGTAAAAACTACCAACAGAACTCGTTTCTGGCACCTTCCCCGGTGGAGTTGTGCATGGGGTGTGTTTGGAACATTTTGTCACCAGCCGAGTCCAAAATTCAGCGATTCCCCATCTCAGCCCAGAAAGCAGGTAGAACAAGTTTTGTGGTGCCTTTCAGCTGCCTACCGGGGTAGTGTAAAAACTACCAACAGAACTCGTTTCTGGCACCTTCCCCGGTGGAGTTGTGCATGGGGTGTGTTTGGAACATTTTGTCACCAGCCGAGTCCAAAATTCAGCCGTTCCCCATCTCAGCCCAGAAAGCAGGTACAACAAGTTTTGTGGTGCCTTTCTCTTGCCTACCGGGGTAGTGTAAAAACTACCAACAGAACTCGTTTCTGGCACCTTCCCCGGTGGAGTTGTGCATGGGGTGTGTTTGGAACATTTTGTCACCAGCCGAGTCCAAAATTCAGCGATTCCCCATCTCAGCCCAGAAAGCAGGTAGAACAAGTTTTGTGGTGCCTTTCAGCTGCCTACCGGGGTAGTGTAAAAACTACCAACAGAACTCGTTTCTGGCACCTTCCCCGGTGGAGTTGTGCATGGGGTGTGTTTGGAACATTTTGTCACCAGCCGAGTCCAAAATTCAGCGATTCCCCATCTCAGCCCAGAAAGCAGGTAGAACAAGTTTTGTGGTGCCTTTCAGCTGCCTACCGGGGTAGTGTAAAAACTACCAACAGAACTCGTTTCTGGCACCTTCCCCGGTGGAGTTGTGCATGGGGTGTGTTTGGAACATTTTGTCACCAGCCGAGTCCAAAATTCAGCGATTCCCCATCTCAGCCCAGAAAGCAGGTAGAACAAGTTTTGTGGTGCCTTTCAGCTGCCTACCGGGGTAGTGTAAAAACTACCAACAGAACTCCTTTCTGGCACCTTCCCCGGTGGAGTTGTGCATGGGGTGTGTTTGGAACATTTTGTCACCAGCCGAGTCCAAAATTCAGCCGTTCCCCATCTCAGCCCAGAAAGCAGGTAGAACAAGTTTTGTGGTGCCTTTCTCTTGCCTACCGGGGTAGTGTAAAAACTACCAACGGAACTCGATTCTGGCACCTTCCCCGGTGGAGTTGTGCATGGGGTGTGTTTGGAACATTTTGTCACCAGCCGAGTCCAAAATTCAGCGATTCCCCATCTCAGCCCAGAAAGCAGGTAGAACAAGTTTTGTGGTGCCTTTCAGCTGCCTACCGGGGTACTGTAAAAACTACCAACAGAACTCGTTTCTGGCACCTTCCCCGGTGGAATTGTGCATGGGGTGTGTTTGGAACATTTTGTCACCAGCCGAGTCCAAAATTCAGCCGTTCCCCATCTCAGCCCAGAAAGCAGGTACAACAAGTTTTGTGGTGCCTTTCTCTTGCCTACCGGGGTAGTGTAAAAACTACCAACAGAACTCGTTTCTGGCACCTTCCCCGGTGGAGTTGTGCATGGGGTGTGTTTGGAACATTTTGTCACCAGCCGAGTCCAAAATTCAGCGATTCCCCATCTCAGCCCAGAAAGCAGGTAGAACAAGTTTTGTGGTGCCTTTCAGCTGCCTACCGGGGTAGTGTAAAAACTACCAACAGAACTCGTTTCTGGCACCTTCCCCGGTGGAGTTGTGCATGGGGTGTGTTTGGAACATTTTGTCACCAGCCGAGTCCAAAATTCAGCGATTCCCCATCTCAGCCCAGAAAGCAGGTAGAACAAGTTTTGTGGTGCCTTTCAGCTGCCTACCGGGGTAGTGTAAAAACTACCAACAGAACTCGTTTCTGGCACCTTCCCCGGTGGAGTTGTGCATGGGGTGTGTTTGGAACATTTTGTCACCAGCCGAGTCCAAAATTCAGCGATTCCCCATCTCAGCCCAGAAAGCAGGTAGAACAAGTTTTGTGGTGCCTTTCTCTTGCCTACCGGAGCACTGTAAAACTACCAACGGAACTCGTTTCTGGCACCTTCCCCGGTGGAGTTGTGCATGGGGTGTGTTTGGAACATTTTGTCACCAGCCGAGTCCAAAATTCAGCGATTCCCCATCTCAGCCCAGAAAGCAGGTAGAACAAGTTTTGTGGTGCCTTTCAGCTGCCTACCGGGGTAGTGTAAAAACTACCAACAGAACTCGTTTCTGGCACCTTCCCCGGTGGAGTTGTGCATGGGGTGTGTTTGGAACATTTTGTCACCAGCCGAGTCCAAAATTCAGCGATTCCCCATCTCAGCCCAGAAAGCAGGTAGAACAAGTTTTGTGGTGCCTTTCAGCTGCCTACCGGGGTACTGTAAAAACTACCAACAGAACTCGTTTCTGGCACCTTCCCCGGTGGAGTTGTGCATGGGGTGTGTTTGGAACATTTTGTCACCAGCCGAGTCCAAAATTCAGCGATTCCCCATCTCAGCCCAGAAAGCAGGTAGAACAAGTTTTGTGGTGCCTTTCAGCTGCCTACCGGGGTACTGTAAAAACTACCAACAGAACTCGTTTCTGGCACCTTCCCCGGTGGAGTTGTGCATGGGGTGTGTTTGGAACATTTTGTCACCAGCCGAGTCCAAAATTCAGCGATTCCCCATCTCAGCCCAGAAAGCAGGTAGAACAAGTTTTGTGGTGCCTTTCAGCTGCCTACCGGGGTAGTGTAAAAACTACCAACAGAACTCCTTTCTGGCACCTTCCCCGGTGGAGTTGTGCATGGGGTGTGTTTGGAACATTTTGTCACCAGCCGAGTCGAAAATTCAGCGATTCCCCATCTCAGCCCAGAAAGCAGGTAGAACAAGTTTTGTGGTGCCTTTCAGCTGCCTACCGGGGTAGTGTAAAAACTACCAACAGAACTCGTTTCTGGCACCTTCCCCGGTGGAGTTGTGCATGGGGTGTGTTTGGAACATTTTGTCACCAGCCGAGTCCAAAATTCAGCGATTCCCCATCTCAGCCCAGAAAGCAGGTAGAACAAGTTTTGTGGTGCCTTTCAGCTGCCTACCGGGGTAGTGTAAAAACTACCAACAGAACTCGTTTCTGGCACCTTCCCCGGTGGAGTTGTGCATGGGGTGTGTTTGGACCATTTTGTCACCAGCCGAGTCCAAAATTCAGCGATTCCCCATCTCAGCCCAGAAAGCAGGTAGAACAAGTTTTGTGGTGCCTTTCTCTTGCCTACCGGGGTAGTGTAAAAACTACCAACAGAACTCGTTTCTGGCACCTTCCCCGGTGGAGTTGTGCATGGGGTGTGTTTGGAACATTTTGTCACCAGCCGAGTCCAAAATTCAGCGATTCCCCATCTCAGCCCAGAAAGCAGGTAGAACAAGTTTTGTGGTGCCTTTCAGCTGCCTACCGGGGTAGTGTAAAAACTACCAACAGAACTCGTTTCTGGCACCTTCCCCGGTGGAGTTGTGCATGGGGTGTGTTTGGAACATTTTGTCACCAGCCGAGTCCAAAATTCAGCGATTCCCCATCTCAGCCCAGAAAGCAGGTAGAACAAGTTTTGTGGTGCCTTTCAGCTGCCTACCGGGGTAGTGTAAAAACTACCAACAGAACTCGTTTCTGGCACCTTCCCCGGTGGAGTTGTGCATGGGGTGTGTTTGGACCATTTTGTCACCAGCCGAGTCCAAAATTCAGCGATTCCCCATCTCAGCCCAGAAAGCAGGTAGAACAAGTTTTGTGGTGCCTTTCAGCTGCCTACCGGGGTAGTGTAAAAACTACCAACAGAACTCGTTTCTGGCACCTTCCCCGGTGGAGGTGTGCATGGGGTGTGTTTGGAACATTTTGTCACCAGCCGAGTCCAAAATTCAGCGATTCCCCATCTCAGCCCAGAAAGCAGGTAGAACAAGTTTTGTGGTGCCTTTCAGCTGCCTACCGGGGTAGTGTAAAAAGTACCAACAGAACTCCTTTCTGGCACCTTCCCCGGTGGAGTTGTGCATGGGGTGTGTTTGGAACATTTTGTCACCAGCCGAGTCCAAAATTCAGCGATTCCCCATCTCAGCCCAGAAAGCAGGTAGAACAAGTTTTGTGGTGCCTTTCTCTTGCCTACCGGGGTAGTGTAAAAACTACCAACAGAACTCGTTTCTGGCACCTTCCCCGGTGGAGTTGTGCATGGGGTGTGTTTGGAACATTTTGTCACCAGCCGAGTCCAAAATTCAGCGATTCCCCATCTCAGCCCAGAAAGCAGGTAGAACAAGTTTTGTGGTGCCTTTCAGCTGCCTACCGGGGTACTGTAAAAACTACCAACAGAACTCGTTTCTGGCACCTTCCCCGGTGGAGTTGTGCATGGGGTGTGTTTGGAACATTTTGTCAGCAGCCGAGTCCAAAATTCAGCGATTCCCCATCTCAGCCCAGAAAGCAGGTAGAACAAGTTTTGTGGTGCCTTTCAGCTGCCTACCGGGGTAGTGTAAAAACTACCAACAGAACTCGTTTCTGGCACCTTCCCCGGTGGAGTTGTGCATGGGGTGTGTTTGGACCATTTTGTCACCAGCCGAGTCCAAAATTCAGCGATTCCCCATCTCAGCCCAGAAAGCAGGTAGAACAAGTTTTGTGGTGCCTTTCAGCTGCCTACCGGGGTAGTGTAAAAACTACCAACAGAACTCGTTTCTGGCACCTTCCCCGGTGGAGGTGTGCATGGGGTGTGTTTGGAACATTTTGTCAGCAGCCGAGTCCAAAATTCAGCGATTCCCCATCTCAGCCCAGAAAGCAGGTAGAACAAGTTTTGTGGTGCCTTTCAGCTGCCTACCGGGGTAGTGTAAAAAGTACCAACAGAACTCCTTTCTGGCACCTTCCCCGGTGGAGTTGTGCATGGGGTGTGTTTGGAACATTTTGTCACCAGCCGAGTCCAAAATTCAGCGATTCCCCATCTCAGCCCAGAAAGCAGGTAGAACAAGTTTTGTGGTGCCTTTCAGCTGCCTACCGGGGTAGTGTAAAAACTACCAACAGAACTCGTTTCTGGCACCTTCCCCGGTGGAGGTGTGCATGGGGTGTGTTTGGAACATTTTGTCACCAGCCGAGTCCAAAATTCAGCGATTCCCCATCTCAGCCCAGAAAGCAGGTAGAACAAGTTTTGTGGTGCCTTTCAGCTGCCTACCGGGGTAGTGTAAAAACTACCAACAGAACTCGTTTCTGGCACCTTCCCCGGTGGAGTTGTGCATGGGGTGTGTTTGGAACATTTTGTCACCAGCCGAGTCCAAAATTCAGCGATTCCCCATCTCAGCCCAGAAAGCAGGTAGAACAAGTTTTGTGGTGCCTTTCAGCTGCCTACCGGGGTAGTGTAAAAACTACCAACAGAACTCGTTTCTGGCACCTTCCCCGGTGGAGTTGTGCATGGGGTGTGTTTGGAACATTTTGTCACCAGCCGAGTCCAAAATTCAGCGATTCCCCATCTCAGCCCAGAAAGCAGGTACAACAAGTTTTGTGGTGCCTTTCAGCTGCCTACCGGGGTAGTGTAAAAACTACCAACAGAACTCGTTTCTGGCACCTTCCCCGGTGGAGTTGTGCATGGGGTGTGTTTGGAACATTTTGTCACCAGCCGAGTCCAAAATTCAGCGATTCCCCATCTCAGCCCAGAAAGCAGGTAGAACCGGTTTTATGGTGCCTTTCAGCTGCCTACCGGGGTAGTGTAAAAACTACCAACAGAACTCGTTTCTGGCACCTTCCCCGGTGGAGGTGTGCATGGGGTGTGTTTGGAACATTTTGTCACCAGCCGAGTCCAAAATTCAGCGATTCCCCATCTCAGCCCAGAAAGCAGGTAGAACAAGTTTTGTGGTGCCTTTCAGCTGCCTACCGGGGTAGTGTAAAAACTACCAACAGAACTCGTTTCTGGCACCTTCCCCGGTGGAGTTGTGCATGGGGTGTGTTTGGAACATTTTGTCACCAGCCGAGTCCAAAATTCAGCGATTCCCCATCTCAGCCCAGAAAGCAGGTAGAACAAGTTTTGTGGTGCCTTTCAGCTGCCTACCGGGGTACTGTAAAAACTACCAACAGAACTCGTTTCTGGCACCTTCCCCGGTGGAGTTGTGCATGGGGTGTGTTTGGAACATTTTGTCACCAGCCGAGTCCAAAATTCAGCGATTCCCCATCTCAGCCCAGAAAGCAGGTAGAACAAGTTTTGTGGTGCCTTTCAGCTGCCTACCGGGGTACTGTAAAAACTACCAACAGAACTCCTTTCTGGCACCTTCCCCGGTGGAGTTGTGCATGGGGTGTGTTTGGAACATTTTGTCACCAGCCGAGTCCAAAATTCAGCGATTCCCCATCTCAGCCCAGAAAGCAGGTAGAACAAGTTTTGTGGTGCCTTTCAGCTGCCTACCGGGGTAGTGTAAAAACTACCAACAGAACTCGTTTCTGGCACCTTCCCCGGTGGAGTTGTGCATGGGGTGTGTTTGGAACATTTTGTCACCAGCCGAGTCCAAAATTCAGCGATTCCCCATCTCAGCCCAGAAAGCAGGTAGAACCGGTTTTATGGTGCCTTTCAGCTGCCTACCGGGGTAGTGTAAAAACTACCAACAGAACTCGTTTCTGGCACCTTCCCCGGTGGAGTTGTGCATGGGGTGTGTTTGGAACATTTTGTCACCAGCCGAGTCCAAAATTCAGCGATTCCCCATCTCAGCCCAGAAAGCAGGTAGAACAAGTTTTGTGGTGCCTTTCAGCTGCCTACCGGGGTAGTGTAAAAACTACCAACAGAACTCGTTTCTGGCACCTTCCCCGGTGGAGTTGTGCATGGGGTGTGTTTGGAACATTTTGTCACCAGCCGAGTCCAAAATTCAGCGATTCCCCATCTCAGCCCAGAAAGCAGGTAGAACAAGTTTTGTGGTGCCTTTCAGCTGCCTACCGGGGTACTGTAAAAACTACCAACAGAACTCCTTTCTGGCACCTTCCCCGGTGGAGTTGTGCATGGGGTGTGTTTGGAACATTTTGTCACCAGCCGAGTCCAAAATTCAGCGATTCCCCATCTCAGCCCAGAAAGCAGGTAGAACAAGTTTTGTGGTGCCTTTCAGCTGCCTACCGGGGTACTGTAAAAACTACCAACAGAACTCCTTTCTGGCACCTTCCCCGGTGGAGTTGTGCATGGGGTGTGTTTGGAACATTTTGTCACCAGCCGAGTCCAAAATTCAGCGATTCCCCATCTCAGCCCAGAAAGCAGGTAGAACAAGTTTTGTGGTGCCTTTCAGCTGCCTACCGGGGTAGTGTAAAAACTACCAACAGAACTCGTTTCTGGCACCTTCCCCGGTGGAGTTGTGCATGGGGTGTGTTTGGAACATTTTGTCACCAGCCGAGTCCAAAATTCAGCGATTCCCCATCTCAGCCCAGAAAGCAGGTACAACAAGTTTTGTGGTGCCTTTCAGGTGCCTACCGGGGTAGTGTAAAAACTACCAACAGAACTCGTTTCTGGCACCTTCCCCGGTGGAGTTGTGCATGGGGTGTGTTTGGAACATTTTGTCACCAGCCGAGTCCAAAATTCAGCGATTCCCCATCTCAGCCCAGAAAGCAGGTAGAACCGGTTTTATGGTGCCTTTCAGCTGCCTACCGGGGTAGTGTAAAAACTACCAACAGAACTCGTTTCTGGCACCTTCCCCGGTGGAGGTGTGCATGGGGTGTGTTTGGAACATTTTGTCACCAGCCGAGTCCAAAATTCAGCGATTCCCCATCTCAGCCCAGAAAGCAGGTAGAACAAGTTTTGTGGTGCCTTTCAGCTGCCTACCGGGGTAGTGTAAAAACTACCAACAGAACTCGTTTCTGGCACCTTCCCCGGTGGAGTTGTGCATGGGGTGTGTTTGGAACATTTTGTCACCAGCCGAGTCCAAAATTCAGCGATTCCCCATCTCAGCCCAGAAAGCAGGTACAACAAGTTTTGTGGTGCCTTTCAGCTGCCTACCGGGGTAGTGTAAAAACTACCAACAGAACTCGTTTCTGGCACCTTCCCCGGTGGAGTTGTGCATGGGGTGTGTTTGGAACATTTTGTCACCAGCCGAGTCCAAAATTCAGCGATTCCCCATCTCAGCCCAGAAAGCAGGTACAACAAGTTTTGTGGTGCCTTTCAGCTGCCTACCGGGGTAGTGTAAAAACTACCAACAGAACTCGTTTCTGGCACCTTCCCCGGTGGAGTTGTGCATGGGGTGTGTTTGGAACATTTTGTCACCAGCCGAGTCCAAAATTCAGCGATTCCCCATCTCAGCCCAGAAAGCAGGTAGAACCGGTTTTATGGTGCCTTTCAGCTGCCTACCGGGGTAGTGTAAAAACTACCAACAGAACTCGTTTCTGGCACCTTCCCCGGTGGAGGTGTGCATGGGGTGTGTTTGGAACATTTTGTCACCAGCCGAGTCCAAAATTCAGCGATTCCCCATCTCAGCCCAGAAAGCAGGTAGAACAAGTTTTGTGGTGCCTTTCAGCTGCCTACCGGGGTAGTGTAAAAACTACCAACAGAACTCGTTTCTGGCACCTTCCCCGGTGGAGTTGTGCATGGGGTGTGTTTGGAACATTTTGTCACCAGCCGAGTCCAAAATTCAGCGATTCCCCATCTCAGCCCAGAAAGCAGGTAGAACAAGTTTTGTGGTGCCTTTCAGCTGCCTACCGGGGTAGTGTAAAAACTACCAACAGAACTCGTTTCTGGCACCTTCCCCGGTGGAGGTGTGCATGGGGTGTGTTTGGAACATTTTGTCACCAGCCGAGTCCAAAATTCAGCGATTCCCCATCTCAGCCCAGAAAGCAGGTACAACAAGTTTTGTGGTGCCTTTCAGCTGCCTACCGGGGTAGTGTAAAAACTACCAACAGAACTCGTTTCTGGCACCTTCCCCGGTGGAGTTGTGCATGGGGTGTGTTTGGAACATTTTGTCACCAGCCGAGTCCAAAATTCAGCGATTCCCCATCTCAGCCCAGAAAGCAGGTAGAACCGGTTTTATGGTGCCTTTCAGCTGCCTACCGGGGTAGTGTAAAAACTACCAACAGAACTCGTTTCTGGCACCTTCCCCGGTGGAGGTGTGCATGGGGTGTGTTTGGAACATTTTGTCACCAGCCGAGTCGAAAATTCAGCGATTCCCCATCTCAGCCCAGAAAGCAGGTAGAACAAGTTTTGTGGTGCCTTTCAGCTGCCTACCAGGGTAGTGTAAAAACTACCAACAGAACTCGTTTCTGGCACCTTCCCCGGTGGAGTTGTGCATGGGGTGTGTTTGGAACATTTTGTCACCAGCCGAGTCCAAAATTCAGCGATTCCCCATCTCAGCCCAGAAAGCAGGTAGAACAAGTTTTGTGGTGCCTTTCAGCTGCCTACCGGGGTAGTGTAAAAACTACCAACAGAACTCGTTTCTGGCACCTTCCCCGGTGGAGTTGTGCATGGGGTGTGTTTGGAACATTTTGTCAGCAGCCGAGTCCAAAATTCAGCGATTCCCCATCTCAGCCCAGAAAGCAGGTAGAACAAGTTTTGTGGTGCCTTTCAGCTGCCTACCGGGGTAGTGTAAAAACTACCAACAGAACTCGTTTCTGGCACCTTCCCCGGTGGAGTTGTGCATGGGGTGTGTTTGGAACATTTTGTCACCAGCCGAGTCCAAAATTCAGCGATTCCCCATCTCAGCCCAGAAAGCAGGTAGAACAAGTTTTGTGGTGCCTTTCAGCTGCCTACCGGGGTAGTGTAAAAACTACCAACAGAACTCATTTCTGGCACCTTCCCCGGTGGAGTTGTGCATGGGGTGTGTTTGGACCATTTTGTCACCAGCCGAGTCCAAAATTCAGCGATTCCCCATCTCAGCCCAGAAAGCAGGTAGAACAAGTTTTGTGGTGCCTTTCAGCTGCCTACCGGGGTAGTGTAAAAACTACCAACAGAACTCGTTTCTGGCACCTTCCCCGGTGGAGGTGTGCATGGGGTGTGTTTGGAACATTTTGTCACCAGCCGAGTCCAAAATTCAGCGATTCCCCATCTCAGCCCAGAAAGCAGGTAGAACAAGTTTTGTGGTGCCTTTCAGCTGCCTACCGGGGTAGTGTAAAAACTACCAACAGAACTCGTTTCTGGCACCTTCCCCGGTGGAGTTGTGCATGGGGTGTGTTTGGAACATTTTGTCACCAGCCGAGTCCAAAATTCAGCGATTCCCCATCTCAGCCCAGAAAGCAGGTAGAACAAGTTTTGTGGTGCCTTTCAGCTGCCTACCGGGGTAGTGTAAAAACTACCAACAGAACTCGTTTCTGGCACCTTCCCCGGTGGAGTTGTGCATGGGGTGTGTTTGGAACATTTTGTCACCAGCCGAGTCCAAAATTCAGCGATTCCCCATCTCAGCCCAGAAAGCAGGTACAACAAGTTTTGTGGTGCCTTTCAGCTGCCTACCGGGGTAGTGTAAAAACTACCAACAGAACTCGTTTCTGGCACCTTCCCCGGTGGAGTTGTGCATGGGGTGTGTTTGGAACATTTTGTCACCAGCCGAGTCCAAAATTCAGCGATTCCCCATCTCAGCCCAGAAAGCAGGTAGAACCGGTTTTATGGTGCCTTTCAGCTGCCTACCGGGGTAGTGTAAAAACTACCAACAGAACTCGTTTCTGGCACCTTCCCCGGTGGAGGTGTGCATGGGGTGTGTTTGGAACATTTTGTCACCAGCCGAGTCCAAAATTCAGCGATTCCCCATCTCAGCCCAGAAAGCAGGTAGAACAAGTTTTGTGGTGCCTTTCAGCTGCCTACCGGGGTAGTGTAAAAACTACCAACAGAACTCGTTTCTGGCACCTTCCCCGGTGGAGGTGTGCATGGGGTGTGTTTGGAACATTTTGTCACCAGCCGAGTCCAAAATTCAGCGATTCCCCATCTCAGCCCAGAAAGCAGGTACAACAAGTTTTGTGGTGCCTTTCAGCTGCCTACCGGGGTAGTGTAAAAACTACCAACAGAACTCGTTTCTGGCACCTTCCCCGGTGGAGTTGTGCATGGGGTGTGTTTGGAACATTTTGTCACCAGCCGAGTCCAAAATTCAGCGATTCCCCATCTCAGCCCAGAAAGCAGGTAGAACCGGTTTTATGGTGCCTTTCAGCTGCCTACCGGGGTAGTGTAAAAACTACCAACAGAACTCGTTTCTGGCACCTTCCCCGGTGGAGTTGTGCATGGGGTGTGTTTGGAACATTTTGTCACCAGCCGAGTCCAAAATTCAGCGATTCCCCATCTCAGCCCAGAAAGCAGGTAGAACAAGTTTTGTGGTGCCTTTCAGCTGCCTACCGGGGTAGTGTAAAATCTACCAACAGAACTCGTTTCTGGCACCTTCCCCGGTGGAGGTGTGCATGGGGTGTGTTTGGAACATTTTGTCACCAGCCGAGTCCAAAATTCAGCGATTCTCCATCTCAGCCCAGAAAGCAGGTAGAACAAGTTTTGTGGTGCCTTTCTCTTGCCTACCGGGGTAGTGTAAAAACTACCAACAGAACTCGTTTCTGGCACCTTCCCCGGTGGAGGTGTGCATGGGGTGTGTTTGGAACATTTTGTCACCAGCCGAGTCCAAAATTCAGCGATTCCCCATCTCAGCCCAGAAAGCAGGTAGAACAAGTTTTGTGGTGCCTTTCAGCTGCCTACCAGGGTAGTGTAAAAACTACCAACAGAACTCGTTTCTGGCACCTTCCCCGGTGGAGTTGTGCATGGGGTGTGTTTGGAACATTTTGTCACCAGCCGAGTCCAAAATTCAGCGATTCCCCATCTCAGCCCAGAAAGTAGGTAGAACAAGTTTTGTGGTGCCTTTCAGCTGCCTACCGGGGTAGTGTAAAAACTACCAACAGAACTCGTTTCTGGCACCTTCCCCGGTGGAGTTGTGCATGGGGTGTGTTTGGAACATTTTGTCAGCAGCCGAGTCCAAAATTCAGCGATTCCCCATCTCAGCCCAGAAAGCAGGTAGAACAAGTTTTGTGGTGCCTTTCAGCTGCCTACCGGGGTAGTGTAAAAACTACCAACAGAACTCGTTTCTGGCACCTTCCCCGGTGGAGTTGTGCATGGGGTGTGTTTGGAACATTTTGTCACCAGCCGAGTCCAAAATTCAGCGATTCCCCATCTCAGCCCAGAAAGCAGGTAGAACAAGTTTTGTGGTGCCTTTCAGCTGCCTACCGGGGTAGTGTAAAAACTACCAACAGAACTCGTTTCTGGCACCTTCCCCGGTGGAGTTGTGCATGGGGTGTGTTTGGAACATTTTGTCACCAGCCGAGTCCAAAATTCAGCGATTCCCCATCTCAGCCCAGAAAGCAGGTAGAACAAGTTTTGTGGTGCCTTTCAGCTGCCTACCGGGGTAGTGTAAAAACTACCAACAGAACTCGTTTCTGGCACCTTCCCCGGTGGAGGTGTGCATGGGGTGTGTTTGGAACATTTTGTCACCAGCCGAGTCCAAAATTCAGCGATTCCCCATCTCAGCCCAGAAAGCAGGTAGAACAAGTTTTGTGGTGCCTTTCAGCTGCCTACCGGGGTAGTGTAAAAACTACCAACAGAACTCCTTTCTGGCACCTTCCCCGGTGGAGTTGTGCATGGGGTGTGTTTGGAACATTTTGTCACCAGCCGAGTCCAAAATTCAGCGATTCCCCATCTCAGCCCAGAAAGCAGGTAGAACAAGTTTTGTGGTGCCTTTCAGCTGCCTACCGGGGTAGTGTAAAAACTACCAACAGAACTCGTTTCTGGCACCTTCCCCGGTGGAGTTGTGCATGGGGTGTGTTTGGAACATTTTGTCACCAGCCGAGTCCAAAATTCAGCGATTCCCCATCTCAGCCCAGAAAGCAGGTAGAACAAGTTTTGTGGTGCCTTTCAGCTGCCTACCGGGGTAGTGTAAAAACTACCAACAGAACTCGTTTCTGGCACCTTCCCCGGTGGAGTTGTGCATGGGGTGTGTTTGGAACATTTTGTCACCAGCCGAGTCCAAAATTCAGCGATTCCCCATCTCAGCCCAGAAAGCAGGTAGAACCGGTTTTATGGTGCCTTTCAGCTGCCTACCGGGGTAGTGTAAAAACTACCAACAGAACTCGTTTCTGGCACCTTCCCCGGTGGAGGTGTGCATGGGGTGTGTTTGGAACATTTTGTCACCAGCCGAGTCCAAAATTCAGCGATTCCCCATCTCAGCCCAGAAAGCAGGTAGAACAAGTTTTGTGGTGCCTTTCAGCTGCCTACCGGGGTAGTGTAAAAACTACCAACAGAACTCGTTTCTGGCACCTTCCCCGGTGGAGTTGTGCATGGGGTGTGTTTGGAACATTTTGTCACCAGCCGAGTCCAAAATTCAGCGATTCCCCATCTCAGCCCAGAAAGCAGGTAGAACAAGTTTTGTGGTGCCTTTCAGCTGCCTACCGGGGTAGTGTAAAAACTACCAACAGAACTCGTTTCTGGCACCTTCCCCGGTGGAGTTGTGCATGGGGTGTGTTTGGAACATTTTGTCACCAGCCGAGTCCAAAATTCAGCGATTCCCCATCTCAGCCCAGAAAGCAGGTAGAACCGGTTTTATGGTGCCTTTCAGCTGCCTACCGGGGTAGTGTAAAAACTACCAACAGAACTCGTTTCTGGCACCTTCCCCGGTGGAGTTGTGCATGGGGTGTGTTTGGAACATTTTGTCACCAGCCGAGTCCAAAATTCAGCGATTCCCCATCTCAGCCCAGAAAGCAGGTAGAACAAGTTTTGTGGTGCCTTTCAGCTGCCTACCGGGGTAGTGTAAAATCTACCAACAGAACTCGTTTCTGGCACCTTCCCCGGTGGAGGTGTGCATGGGGTGTGTTTGGAACATTTTGTCACCAGCCGAGTCCAAAATTCAGCGATTCTCCATCTCAGCCCAGAAAGCAGGTAGAACAAGTTTTGTGGTGCCTTTCTCTTGCCTACCGGGGTAGTGTAAAAACTACCAACAGAACTCGTTTCTGGCACCTTCCCCGGTGGAGTTGTGCATGGGGTGTGTTTGGAACATTTTGTCACCAGCCGAGTCCAAAATTCAGCGATTCCCCATCTCAGCCCAGAAAGCAGGTACAACAAGTTTTGTGGTGCCTTTCAGCTGCCTACCGGGGTAGTGTAAAAACTACCAACAGAACTCGTTTCTGGCACCTTCCCCGGTGGAGGTGTGCATGGGGTGTGTTTGGAACATTTTGTCAGCAGCCGAGTCCAAAATTCAGCGATTCCCCATCTCAGCCCAGAAAGCAGGTAGAACAAGTTT
Organism: Falco cherrug; assembly: GCF_023634085.1. Classification (NCBI taxonomy): domain Eukaryota; kingdom Metazoa; phylum Chordata; class Aves; order Falconiformes; family Falconidae; genus Falco; species Falco cherrug. Next base: position 15,377 of record NW_026599370.1, on the reverse strand, counting down.
TGTGGTGCCTTTCAGCTGCCTACCGGGGTAGTGTAAAAACTACCAACAGAACTCGTTTCTGGCACCTTCCCCGGTGGAGGTGTGCATGGGGTGTGTTTGGAACATTTTGTCACCAGCCGAGTCCAAAATTCAGCGATTCCCCATCTCAGCCCAGAAAGCAGGTAGAACCGGTTTTATGGTGCCTTTCAGCTGCCTACCGGGGTAGTGTAAAAACTACCAACAGAACTCCTTTCTGGCACCTTCCCCGGTGGAGTTGTGCATGGGGTGTGTTTGGAACATTTTGTCACCAGCCGAGTCCAAAATTCAGCGATTCCCCATCTCAGCCCAGAAAGCAGGTAGAACAAGTTTTGTGGTGCCTTTCAGCTGCCTACCGGGGTAGTGTAAAAACTACCAACAGAACTCGTTTCTGGCACCTTCCCCGGTGGAGTTGTGCATGGGGTGTGTTTGGAACATTTTGTCACCAGCCGAGTCCAAAATTCAGCGATTCCCCATCTCAGCCCAGAAAGCAGGTAGAACAAGTTTTGTGGTGCCTTTCAGCTGCCTACCGGGGTAGTGTAAAAACTACCAACAGAACTCGTTTCTGGCACCTTCCCCGGTGGAGGTGTGCATGGGGTGTGTTTGGAACATTTTGTCACCAGCCGAGTCGAAAATTCAGCGATTCCCCATCTCAGCCCAGAAAGCAGGTAGAACAAGTTTTGTGGTGCCTTTCAGCTGCCTACCGGGGTAGTGTAAAAACTACCAACAGAACTCGTTTCTGGCACCTTCCCCGGTGGAGTTGTGCATGGGGTGTGTTTGGAACATTTTGTCAGCAGCCGAGTCCAAAATTCAGCGATTCCCCATCTCAGCCCAGAAAGCAGGTAGAACAAGTTTTGTGGTGCCTTTCAGCTGCCTACCGGGGTAGTGTAAAAACTACCAACAGAACTCGTTTCTGGCACCTTCCCCGGTGGAGTTGTGCATGGGGTGTGTTTGGAACATTTTGTCACCAGCCGAGTCCAAAATTCAGCGATTCCCCATCTCAGCCCAGAAAGCAGGTAGAACAAGTTTTGTGGTGCCTTTCAGCTGCCTACCGGGGTAGTGTAAAAACTACCAACAGAACTCGTTTCTGGCACCTTCCCCGGTGGAGTTGTGCATGGGGTGTGTTTGGAACATTTTGTCACCAGCCGAGTCCAAAATTCAGCGATTCCCCATCTCAGCCCAGAAAGCAGGTAGAACAAGTTTTGTGGTGCCTTTCAGCTGCCTACCGGGGTAGTGTAAAAACTACCAACAGAACTCGTTTCTGGCACCTTCCCCGGTGGAGTTGTGCATGGGGTGTGTTTGGAACATTTTGTCACCAGCCGAGTCCAAAATTCAGCGATTCCCCATCTCAGCCCAGAAAGCAGGTAGAACAAGTTTTGTGGTGCCTTTCAGCTGCCTACCGGGGTAGTGTAAAAACTACCAACAGAACTCGTTTCTGGCACCTTCCCCGGTGGAGTTGTGCATGGGGTGTGTTTGGAACATTTTGTTACCAGCCGAGTCCAAAATTCAGCCGTTCCCCATCTCAGCCCAGAAAGCAGGTAGAACAAGTTTTGTGGTGCCTTTCAGCTGCCTACCGGGGTAGTGTAAAAACTACCAACAGAACTCGTTTCTGGCACCTTCCCCGGTGGAGGTGTGCATGGGGTGTGTTTGGAACATTTTGTCACCAGCCGAGTCCAAAATTCAGCGATTCCCCATCTCAGCCCAGAAAGCAGGTAGAACAAGTTTTGTGGTGCCTTTCTCTTGCCTACCGGGGTAGTGTAAAAACTACCAACAGAACTCGTTTCTGGCACCTTCCCCGGTGGAGGTGTGCATGGGGTGTGTTTGGAACATTTTGTCACCAGCCGAGTCCAAAATTCAGCGATTCCCCATCTCAGCCCAGAAAGCAGGTAGAACAAGTTTTGTGGTGCCTTTCAGCTGCCTACCGGGGTAGTGTAAAAACTACCAACAGAACTCGTTTCTGGCACCTTCCCCGGTGGAGGTGTGCATGGGGTGTGTTTGGAACATTTTGTTACCAGCCGAGTCCAAAATTCAGCGATTCCCCATCTCAGCCCAGGAAGCAGGTAGAACCGGTTTTATGGTGCCTTTCAGCTGCCTACCGGGGTAGTGTAAAAACTACCAACAGAACTCGTTTCTGGCACCTTCCCCGGTGGAGGTGTGCATGGGGTGTGTTTGGAACATTTTGTCAGCAGCCGAGTCCAAAATTCAGCGATTCCCCATCTCAGCCCAGAAAGCAGGTAGAACAAGTTTTGTGGTGCCTTTCAGCTGCCTACCGGGGTAGTGTAAAAACTACCAACAGAACTCGTTTCTGGCACCTTCCCCGGTGGAGTTGTGCATGGGGTGTGTTTGGAACATTTTGTCACCAGCCGAGTCCAAAATTCAGCGATTCCCCATCTCAGCCTAGAAAGCAGGTAGAACAAGTTTTGTGGTGCCTTTCAGCTGCCTACCGGGGTAGTGTAAAAACTACCAACAGAACTCGTTTCTGGCACCTTCCCCGGTGGAGTTGTGCATGGGGTGTGTTTGGAACATTTTGTCACCAGCCGAGTCCAAAATTCAGCGATTCCCCATCTCAGCCCAGAAAGCAGGTAGAACAAGTTTTGTGGTGCCTTTCAGCTGCCTACCGGGGTAGTGTAAAAACTACCAACAGAACTCGTTTCTGGCACCTTCCCCGGTGGAGTTGTGCATGGGGTGTGTTTGGAACATTTTGTCACCAGCCGAGTCCAAAATTCAGCGATTCCCCATCTCAGCCCAGAAAGCAGGTAGAACAAGTTTTGTGGTGCCTTTCAGCTGCCTACCGGGGTAGTGTAAAAACTACCAACAGAACTCGTTTCTGGCACCTTCCCCGGTGGAGTTGTGCATGGGGTGTGTTTGGAACATTTTGTTACCAGCCGAGTCCAAAATTCAGCCGTTCCCCATCTCAGCCCAGAAAGCAGGTAGAACAAGTTTTGTGGTGCCTTTCTCTTGCCTACCGGGGTAGTGTAAAAACTACCAACAGAACTCGTTTCTGGCACCTTCCCCGGTGGAGGTGTGCATGGGGTGTGTTTGGAACATTTTGTCACCAGCCGAGTCCAAAATTCAGCGATTCCCCATCTCAGCCCAGAAAGCAGGTAGAACAAGTTTTGTGGTGCCTTTCAGCTGCCTACCGGGGTAGTGTAAAAACTACCAACAGAACTCGTTTCTGGCACCTTCCCCGGTGGAGGTGTGCATGGGGTGTGTTTGGAACATTTTGTCACCAGCCGAGTCCAAAATTCAGCGATTCCCCATCTCAGCCCAGAAAGCAGGTAGAACCGGTTTTATGGTGCCTTTCAGCTGCCTACCGGGGTAGTGTAAAAACTACCAACAGAACTCGTTTCTGGCACCTTCCCCGGTGGAGGTGTGCATGGGGTGTGTTTGGAACATTTTGTCACCAGCCGAGTCCAAAATTCAGCGATTCCCCATCTCAGCCCAGAAAGCAGGTAGAACAAGTTTTGTGGTGCCTTTCAGCTGCCTACCGGGGTAGTGTAAAAACTACCAACAGAACTCGTTTCTGGCACCTTCCCCGGTGGAGGTGTGCATGGGGTGTGTTTGGAACATTTTGTCACCAGCCGAGTCCAAAATTCAGCGATTCCCCATCTCAGCCCAGAAAGCAGGTAGAACCGGTTTTATGGTGCCTTTCAGCTGCCTACCGGGGTAGTGTAAAAACTACCAACAGAACTCCTTTCTGGCACCTTCCCCGGTGGAGGTGTGCATGGGGTGTGTTTGGAACATTTTGTCACCAGCCGAGTCCAAAATTCAGCGATTCCCCATCTCAGCCCAGAAAGCAGGTAGAACAAGTTTTGTGGTGCCTTTCAGCTGCCTACCGGGGTAGTGTAAAAACTACCAACAGAACTCGTTTCTGGCACCTTCCCCGGTGGAGGTGTGCATGGGGTGTGTTTGGAACATTTTGTCAGCAGCCGAGTCCAAAATTCAGCGATTCCCCATCTCAGCCCAGAAAGCAGGTAGAACAAGTTTTGTGGTGCCTTTCAGCTGCCTACCGGGGTAGTGTAAAAACTACCAACAGAAATCGTTTCTGGCACCTTCCCCGGTGGAGTTGTGCATGGGGTGTGTTTGGAACATTTTGTCAGCAGCCGAGTCCAAAATTCAGCGATTCCCCATCTCAGCCCAGAAAGCAGGTAGAACAAGTTTTGTGGTGCCTTTCAGCTGCCTACCGGGGTAGTGTAAAAACTACCAACAGAACTCGTTTCTGGCACCTTCCCCGGTGGAGCTGTGCATGGGGTGTGTTTGGAACATTTTGTCACCAGCCGAGTCCAAAATTCAGCGATTACCCATCTCAGCCCAGAAAGCAGGTAGAACAAGTTTTGTGGTGCCTTTCAGCTGCCTACCGGGGTAGTGTAAAAACTACCAACAGAACTCGTTTCTGGCACCTTCCCCGGTGGAGTTGTGCATGGGGTGTGTTTGGAACATTTTGTTACCAGCCGAGTCCAAAATTCAGCCGTTCCCCATCTCAGCCCAGAAAGCAGGTAGAACAAGTTTTGTGGTGCCTTTCTCTTGCCTACCGGGGTAGTGTAAAAACTACCAACAGAACTCGTTTCTGGCACCTTCCCCGGTGGAGGTGTGCATGGGGTGTGTTTGGAACATTTTGTCACCAGCCGAGTCCAAAATTCAGCGATTCCCCATCTCAGCCCAGAAAGCAGGTAGAACCGGTTTTATGGTGCCTTTCAGCTGCCTACCGGGGTAGTGTAAAAACTACCAACAGAACTCGTTTCTGGCACCTTCCCCGGTGGAGGTGTGCATGGGGTGTGTTTGGAACATTTTGTCACCAGCCAAGTCCAAAATTCAGCGATTCCCCATCTCAGCCCAGAAAGCAGGTACAACAAGTTTTGTGGTGCCTTTCAGCTGCCTACCGGGGTAGTGTAAAAACTACCAACAGAACTCGTTTCTGGCACCTTCCCCGGTGGAGGTGTGCATGGGGTGTGTTTGGAACATTTTGTCACCAGCCGAGTCCAAAATTCAGCGATTCCCCATCTCAGCCCAGAAAGCAGGTAGAACAAGTTTTGTGGTGCCTTTCAGCTGCCTACCGGGGTAGTGTAAAAACTACCAACAGAACTCGTTTCTGGCACCTTCCCCGGTGGAGGTGTGCATGGGGTGTGTTTGGAACATTTTGTCAGCAGCCGAGTCCAAAATTCAGCGATTCCCCATCTCAGCCCAGAAAGCAGGTAGAACAAGTTTTGTGGTGCCTTTCAGCTGCCTACCGGGGTAGTGTAAAAACTACCAACAGAAATCGTTTCTGGCACCTTCCCCGGTGGAGTTGTGCATGGGGTGTGTTTGGAACATTTTGTCACCAGCCGAGTCCAAAATTCAGCGATTCCCCATCTCAGCCCAGAAAGCAGGTAGAACAAGTTTTGTGGTGCCTTTCAGCTGCCTACCGGGGTAGTGTAAAAACTACCAACAGAAATCGTTTCTGGCACCTTCCCCGGTGGAGGTGTGCATGGGGTGTGTTTGGAACATTTTGTCAGCAGCCGAGTCCAAAATTCAGCGATTCCCCATCTCAGCCCAGAAAGCAGGTACAACAAGTTTTGTGGTGCCTTTCAGCTGCCTACCGGGGTAGTGTAAAAACTACCAACAGAACTCCTTTCTGGCACCTTCCCCGGTGGAGGTGTGCATGGGGTGTGTTTGGAACATTTTGTCACCAGCCGAGTCCAAAATTCAGCGATTCCCCATCTCAGCCCAGAAAGCAGGTAGAACAAGTTTTGTGGTGCCTTTCAGCTGCCTACCGGGGTAGTGTAAAAACTACCAACAGAACTCGTTTCTGGCACCTTCCCCGGTGGAGTTGTGCATGGGGTGTGTTTGGAACATTTTGTCACCAGCCGAGTCCAAAATTCAGCGATTCCCCATCTCAGCCCAGAAAGCAGGTAGAACAAGTTTTGTGGTGCCTTTCAGCTGCCTACCGGGGTAGTGTAAAAACTACCAACAGAACTCGTTTCTGGCACCTTCCCCGGTGGAGTTGTGCATGGGGTGTGTTTGGAACATTTTGTTACCAGCCGAGTCCAAAATTCAGCGATTCCCCATCTCAGCCCAGAAAGCAGGTAGAACAAGTTTTGTGGTGCCTTTCAGCTGCCTACCGGGGTAGTGTAAAAACTACCAACAGAACTCGTTTCTGGCACCTTCCCCGGTGGAGTTGTGCATGGGGTGTGTTTGGAACATTTTGTCACCAGCCGAGTCGAAAATTCAGCGATTCCCCATCTCAGCCCAGAAAGCAGGTAGAACAAGTTTTGTGGTGCCTTTCAGCTGCCTACCGGGGTAGTGTAAAAACTACCAACAGAACTCCTTTCTGGCACCTTCCCCGGTGGAGGTGTGCATGGGGTGTGTTTGGAACATTTTGTCACCAGCCGAGTCCAAAACTCAGCTGTTCCCCATCTCAGCCCAGAAAGCAGGTAGAACAAGTTTTGTGGTGCCTTTCAGCTGCCTACCGGGGTAGTGTAAAAACTACCAACAGAAATCGTTTCTGGCACCTTCCCCGGTGGAGGTGTGCATGGGGTGTGTTTGGAACATTTTGTCACCAGCCGAGTCCAAAAGTCAGCGATTCCCCATCTCAGCCCAGAAAGCAGGTAGAACAAGTTTTGTGGTGCCTTTCAGCTGCCTACCGGGGTAGTGTAAAAACTACCAACAGAACTCCTTTCTGGCACCTTCCCCGGTGGAGGTGTGCATGGGGTGTGTTTGGAACATTTTGTCACCAGCCGAGTCCAAAACTCAGCTGTTCCCCATCTCAGCCCAGAAAGCAGGTAGAACAAGTTTTGTGGTGCCTTTCAGCTGCCTACCGGGGTAGTGTAAAAACTACCAACAGAACTCGTTTCTGGCACCTTCCCCGGTGGAGTTGTGCATGGGGTGTGTTTGGAACATTTTGTCACCAGCCGAGTCCAAAATTCAGCGATTCCCCATCTCAGCCCAGAAAGCAGGTAGAACAAGTTTTGTGGTGCCTTTCAGCTGCCTACCGGGGTAGTGTAAAAACTACCAACAGAACTCGTTTCTGGCACCTTCCCCGGTGGAGTTGTGCATGGGGTGTGTTTGGAACATTTTGTCACCAGCCGAGTCCAAAATTCAGCGATTCCCCATCTCAGCCCAGAAAGCAGGTAGAACAAGTTTTGTGGTGCCTTTCAGCTGCCTACCGGGGTAGTGTAAAAACTACCAACAGAACTCGTTTCTGGCACCTTCCCCGGTGGAGTTGTGCATGGGGTGTGTTTGGAACATTTTGTCACCAGCCGAGTCCAAAATTCAGCGATTCCCCATCTCAGCCCAGAAAGCAGGTAGAACAAGTTTTGTGGTGCCTTTCAGCTGCCTACCGGGGTAGTGTAAAAACTACCAACAGAACTCGTTTCTGGCACCTTCCCCGGTGGAGTTGTGCATGGGGTGTGTTTGGAACATTTTGTCACCAGCCGAGTCCAAAATTCAGCGATTCCCCATCTCAGCCCAGAAAGCAGGTAGAACAAGTTTTGTGGTGCCTTTCAGCTGCCTACCGGGGTAGTGTAAAAACTACCAACAGAACTCGTTTCTGGCACCTTCCCCGGTGGAGGTGTGCATGGGGTGTGTTTGGAACATTTTGTCACCAGCCGAGTCCAAAATTCAGCGATTCCCCATCTCAGCCCAGAAAGCAGGTAGAACAAGTTTTGTGGTGCCTTTCAGCTGCCTACCGGGGTAGTGTAAAAACTACCAACAGAAATCGTTTCTGGCACCTTCCCCGGTGGAGTTGTGCATGGGGTGTGTTTGGAACATTTTGTCACCAGCCGAGTCCAAAATTCAGCGATTCCCCATCTCAGCCCAGAAAGCAGGTAGAACAAGTTTTGTGGTGCCTTTCAGCTGCCTACCGGGGTAGTGTAAAAACTACCAACAGAAATCGTTTCTGGCACCTTCCCCGGTGGAGGTGTGCATGGGGTGTGTTTGGAACATTTTGTCACCAGCCGAGTCCAAAATTCAGCGATTCCCCATCTCAGCCCAGAAAGCAGGTAGAACCGGTTTTATGGTGCCTTTCAGCTGCCTACCGGGGTAGTGTAAAAACTACCAACAGAACTCGTTTCTGGCACCTTCCCCGGTGGAGTTGTGCATGGGGTGTGTTTGGAACATTTTGTCACCAGCCGAGTCCAAAATTCAGCGATTCCCCATCTCAGCCCAGAAAGCAGGTAGAACAAGTTTTGTGGTGCCTTTCAGCTGCCTACCGGGGTAGTGTAAAAACTACCAACAGAACTCGTTTCTGGCACCTTCCCCGGTGGAGTTGTGCATGGGGTGTGTTTGGAACATTTTGTCACCAGCCGAGTCCAAAATTCAGCGATTCCCCATCTCAGCCCAGAAAGCAGGTAGAACAAGTTTTGTGGTGCCTTTCAGCTGCCTACCGGGGTAGTGTAAAAACTACCAACAGAACTCGTTTCTGGCACCTTCCCCGGTGGAGTTGTGCATGGGGTGTGTTTGGAACATTTTGTCAGCAGCCGAGTCCAAAATTCAGCGATTCCCCATCTCAGCCCAGAAAGCAGGTAGAACAAGTTTTGTGGTGCCTTTCAGCTGCCTACCGGGGTAGTGTAAAAACTACCAACAGAACTCGTTTCTGGCACCTTCCCCGGTGGAGTTGTGCATGGGGTGTGTTTGGAACATTTTGTTACCAGCCGAGTCCAAAATTCAGCGATTCCCCATCTCAGCCCAGAAAGCAGGTAGAACAAGTTTTGTGGTGCCTTTCAGCTGCCTACCGGGGTAGTGTAAAAACTACCAACAGAACTCCTTTCTGGCACCTTCCCCGGTGGAGGTGTGCATGGGGTGTGTTTGGAACATTTTGTCAGCAGCCGAGTCCAAAATTCAGCGATTCCCCATCTCAGCCCAGAAAGCAGGTAGAACAAGTTTTGTGGTGCCTTTCAGCTGCCTACCGGGGTAGTGTAAAAACTACCAACAGAACTCGTTTCTGGCACCTTCCCCGGTGGAGTTGTGCATGGGGTGTGTTTGGAACATTTTGTCAGCAGCCGAGTCCAAAAGTCAGCGATTCCCCATCTCAGCCCAGAAAGCAGGTAGAACAAGTTTTGTGGTGCCTTTCAGCTGCCTACCGGGGTAGTGTAAAAACTACCAACAGAACTCGTTTCTGGCACCTTCCCCGGTGGAGGTGTGCATGGGGTGTGTTTGGAACATTTTGTCACCAGCCGAGTCCAAAATTCAGCGATTCCCCATCTCAGCCCAGAAAGCAGGTAGAACAAGTTTTGTGGTGCCTTTCAGCTGCCTACCGGGGTAGTGTAAAAACTACCAACAGAACTCGTTTCTGGCACCTTCCCCGGTGGAGTTGTGCATGGGGTGTGTTTGGAACATTTTGTCACCAGCCGAGTCCAAAATTCAGCGATTCCCCATCTCAGCCCAGAAAGCAGGTAGAACAAGTTTTGTGGTGCCTTTCTCTTGCCTACCGGGGTAGTGTAAAAACTACCAACAGAACTCGTTTCTGGCACCTTCCCCGGTGGAGGTGTGCATGGGGTGTGTTTGGAACATTTTGTCACCAGCCGAGTCCAAAATTCAGCGATTCCCCATCTCAGCCCAGAAAGCAGGTAGAACCGGTTTTATGGTGCCTTTCAGCTGCCTACCGGGGTAGTGTAAAAACTACCAACAGAACTCCTTTCTGGCACCTTCCCCGGTGGAGGTGTGCATGGGGTGTGTTTGGAACATTTTGTCACCAGCCGAGTCCAAAACTCAGCGATTCCCCATCTCAGCCCAGAAAGCAGGTAGAACCGGTTTTATGGTGCCTTTCAGCTGCCTACCGGGGTAGTGTAAAAACTACCAACAGAACTCGTTTCTGGCACCTTCCCCGGTGGAGGTGTGCATGGGGTGTGTTTGGAACATTTTGTCACCAGCCGAGTCCAAAATTCAGCGATTCCCCATCTCAGCCCAGAAAGCAGGTAGAACAAGTTTTGTGGTGCCTTTCAGCTGCCTACCGGGGTAGTGTAAAAACTACCAACAGAACTCGTTTCTGGCACCTTCCCCGGTGGAGGTGTGCATGGGGTGTGTTTGGAACATTTTGTCAGCAGCCGAGTCCAAAATTCAGCGATTCCCCATCTCAGCCCAGAAAGCAGGTAGAACAAGTTTTGTGGTGCCTTTCAGCTGCCTACCGGGGTAGTGTAAAAACTACCAACAGAACTCGTTTCTGGCACCTTCCCCGGTGGAGTTGTGCATGGGGTGTGTTTGGAACATTTTGTCACCAGCCGAGTCCAAAATTCAGCGATTCCCCATCTCAGCCCAGAAAGCAGGTAGAACAAGTTTTGTGGTGCCTTTCAGCTGCCTACCGGGGTAGTGTAAAAACTACCAACAGAAATCGTTTCTGGCACCTTCCCCGGTGGAGGTGTGCATGGGGTGTGTTTGGAACATTTTGTCACCAGCCGAGTCCAAAATTCAGCGATTCCCCATCTCAGCCCAGAAAGCAGGTAGAACCGGTTTTATGGTGCCTTTCAGCTGCCTACCGGGGTAGTGTAAAAACTACCAACAGAACTCGTTTCTGGCACCTTCCCCGGTGGAGTTGTGCATGGGGTGTGTTTGGAACATTTTGTCAGCAGCCGAGTCCAAAATTCAGCGATTCCCCATCTCAGCCCAGAAAGCAGGTACAACAAGTTTTGTGGTGCCTTTCAGCTGCCTACCGGGGTAGTGTAAAAACTACCAACAGAAATCGTTTCTGGCACCTTCCCCGGTGGAGTTGTGCATGGGGTGTGTTTGGAACATTTTGTCACCAGCCGAGTCCAAAATTCAGCGATTCCCCATCTCAGCCCAGAAAGCAGGTAGAACAAGTTTTGTGGTGCCTTTCAGCTGCCTACCGGGGTAGTGTAAAAACTACCAACAGAACTCCTTTCTGGCACCTTCCCCGGTGGAGTTGTGCATGGGGTGTGTTTGGAACATTTTGTTACCAGCCGAGTCCAAAATTCAGCCGTTCCCCATCTCAGCCCAGAAAGCAGGTAGAACAAGTTTTGTGGTGCCTTTCTCTTGCCTACCGGGGTAGTGTAAAAACTACCAACAGAACTCGTTTCTGGCACCTTCCCCGGTGGAGGTGTGCATGGGGTGTGTTTGGAACATTTTGTCACCAGCCGAGTCCAAAATTCAGCGATTCCCCATCTCAGCCCAGAAAGCAGGTACAACAAGTTTTGTGGTGCCTTTCAGCTGCCTACCGGGGTAGTGTAAAAACTACCAACAGAACTCCTTTCTGGCACCTTCCCCGGTGGAGTTGTGCATGGGGTGTGTTTGGAACATTTTGTCACCAGCCGAGTCGAAAATTCAGCGATTCCCCATCTCAGCCCAGAAAGCAGGTAGAACAAGTTTTGTGGTGCCTTTCAGCTGCCTACCGGGGTAGTGTAAAAACTACCAACAGAACTCGTTTCTGGCACCTTCCCCGGTGGAGTTGTGCATGGGGTGTGTTTGGAACATTTTGTCAGCAGCCGAGTCCAAAATTCAGCGATTCCCCATCTCAGCCCAGAAAGCAGGTAGAACAAGTTTTGTGGTGCCTTTCAGCTGCCTACCGGGGTAGTGTAAAAACTACCAACAGAACTCGTTTCTGGCACCTTCCCCGGTGGAGTTGTGCATGGGGTGTGTTTGGAACATTTTGTCACCAGCCGAGTCCAAAACTCAGCTGTTCCCCATCTCAGCCCAGAAAGCAGGTAGAAACAAGTTTTGTGGTGCCTTTCAGCTGCCTACCGGGGTAGTGTAAAAACTACCAACAGAACTCGTTTCTGGCACCTTCCCCGGTGGAGTTGTGCATGGGGTGTGTTTGGAACATTTTGTCACCAGCCGAGTCCAAAATTCAGCGATTCCCCATCTCAGCCCAGAAAGCAGGTAGAACAAGTTTTGTGGTGCCTTTCAGCTGCCTACCGGGGTAGTGTAAAAACTACCAACAGAACTCGTTTCTGGCACCTTCCCCGGTGGAGGTGTGCATGGGGTGTGTTTGGAACATTTGTCACCAGCCGAGTCCAAAATTCAGCGATTCCCCATCTCAGCCCAGAAAGCAGGTAGAACCGGTTTAATGGTGCCTTTCAGCTGCCTACCGGGGTAGTGTAAAAAACTACCAACAGAACTCCTTTCTGGCACCTTCCCCGGTGGAGGTGTGCATGGGGTGTGTTTGGAACATTTTGTCACCAGCCGAGTCCAAAATTCAGCGATTCCCCATCTCAGCCCAGAAAGCAGGTAGAACAAGTTTTGTGGTGCCTTTCAGCTGCCTACCGGGGTAGTGTAAAAACTACCAACGGAACTCGTTTCTGGCACCTTCCCCGGTGGAGTTGTGCATGGGGTGTGTTTGGAACATTTTGTCACCAGCCGAGTCCAAAATTCAGCGATTCCCCATCTCAGCCCAGAAAGCAGGTAGAACAAGTTTTGTGGTGCCTTTCAGCTGCCTACCGGGGTAGTGTAAAAACTACCAACAGAACTCGTTTCTGGCACCTTCCCCGGTGGAGTTGTGCATGGGGTGTGTTTGGAACATTTTGTTACCAGCCGAGTCCAAAATTCAGCCGTTCCCCATCTCAGCCCAGAAAGCAGGTAGAACAAGTTTTGTGGTGCCTTTCTCTTGCCTACCGGGGTAGTGTAAAAACTACCAACAGAACTCGTTTCTGGCACCTTCCCCGGTGGAGGTGTGCATGGGGTGTGTTTGGAACATTTTGTCACCAGCCGAGTCCAAAATTCAGCGATTCCCCATCTCAGCCCAGAAAGCAGGTAGAACAAGTTTTGTGGTGCCTTTCAGCTGCCTACCGGAGTAGTGTAAAAACTACCAACAGAACTCCTTTCTGGCACCTTCCCCGGTGGAGGTGTGCATGGGGTGTGTTTGGAACATTTTGTCAGCAGCCGAGTCCAAAATTCAGCGATTCCCCATCTCAGCCCAGAAAGCAGGTAGAACAAGTTTTGTGGTGCCTTTCAGCTGCCTACCGGGGTAGTGTAAAAAACTACCAACAGAACTCCTTTCTGGCACCTTCCCCGGTGGAGGTGTGCATGGGGTGTGTTTGGAACATTTTGTCAGCAGCCGAGTCCAAAATTCAGCGATTCCCCATCTCAGCCCAGAAAGCAGGTAGAACAAGTTTTGTGGTGCCTTTCAGCTGCCTACCGGGGTAGTGTAAAAACTACCAACAGAACTCGTTTCTGGCACCTTCCCCGGTGGAGGTGTGCATGGGGTGTGTTTGGAACATTTTGTCAGCAGCCGAGTCCAAAATTCAGCGATTCCCCATCTCAGCCCAGAAAGCAGGTAGAACAAGTTTTGTGGTGCCTTTCAGCTGCCTACCGGGGTAGTGTAAAAACTACCAACAGAACTCGTTTCTGGCACCTTCCCCGGTGGAGTTGTGCATGGGGTGTGTTTGGAACATTTTGTCACCAGCCGAGTCCAAAATTCAGCGATTCCCCATCTCAGCCCAGAAAGCAGGTAGAACAAGTTTTGTGGTGCCTTTCAGCTGCCTACCGGGGTAGTGTAAAAACTACCAACAGAAATCGTTTCTGGCACCTTCCCCGGTGGAGGTGTGCATGGGGTGTGTTTGGAACATTTTGTCAGCAGCCGAGTCCAAAATTCAGCGATTCCCCATCTCAGCCCAGAAAGCAGGTAGAACAAGTTTTGTGGTGCCTTTCAGCTGCCTACCGGGGTAGTGTAAAAACTACCAACAGAACTCGTTTCTGGCACCTTCCCCGGTGGAGGTGTGCATGGGGTGTGTTTGGAACATTTTGTTACCAGCCGAGTCCAAAATTCAGCCGTTCCCCATCTCAGCCCAGAAAGCAGGTAGAACAAGTTTTGTGGTGCCTTTCTCTTGCCTACCGGGGTAGTGTAAAAACTACCAACAGAACTCGTTTCTGGCACCTTCCCCGGTGGAGGTGTGCATGGGGTGTGTTTGGAACATTTTGTCACCAGCCGAGTCCAAAATTCAGCGATTCCCCATCTCAGCCCAGAAAGCAGGTAGAACAAGTTTTGTGGTGCCTTTCAGCTGCCTACCGGGGTAGTGTAAAAACTACCAACAGAACTCCTTTCTGGCACCTTCCCCGGTGGAGTTGTGCATGGGGTGTGTTTGGAACATTTTGTCACCAGCCGAGTCCAAAATTCAGCGATTCCCCATCTCAGCCCAGAAAGCAGGTAGAACAAGTTTTGTGGTGCCTTTCAGCTGCCTACCGGGGTAGTGTAAAAACTACCAACAGAACTCGTTTCTGGCACCTTCCCCGGTGGAGGTGTGCATGGGGTGTGTTTGGAACATTTTGTCACCAGCCGAGTCCAAAATTCAGCGATTCCCCATCTCAGCCCAGAAAGCAGGTAGAACCGGTTTTATGGTGCCTTTCAGCTGCCTACCGGGGTAGTGTAAAAACTACCAACAGAACTCGTTTCTGGCACCTTCCCCGGTGGAGGTGTGCATGGGGTGTGTTTGGAACATTTTGTCACCAGCCGAGTCCAAAATTCAGCGATTCCCCATCTCAGCCCAGAAAGCAGGTAGAACAAGTTTTGTGGTGCCTTTCAGCTGCCTACCGGGGTAGTGTAAAAACTACCAACAGAACTCGTTTCTGGCACCTTCCCCGGTGGAGGTGTGCATGGGGTGTGTTTGGAACATTTTGTCAGCAGCCGAGTCCAAAATTCAGCGATTCCCCATCTCAGCCCAGAAAGCAGGTAGAACAAGTTTTGTGGTGCCTTTCAGCTGCCTACCGGGGTAGTGTAAAAACTACCAACAGAACTCGTTTCTGGCACCTTCCCCGGTGGAGTTGTGCATGGGGTGTGTTTGGAACATTTTGTCACCAGCCGAGTCCAAAATTCAGCGATTCCCCATCTCAGCCCAGAAAGCAGGTAGAACAAGTTTTGTGGTGCCTTTCAGCTGCCTACCGAGGTAGTGTAAAAACTACCAACAGAACTCGTTTCTGGCACCTTCCCCGGTGGAGGTGTGCATGGGGTGTGTTTGGAACATTTTGTCACCAGCCGAGTCCAAAATTCAGCGATTCCCCATCTCAGCCCAGAAAGCAGGTAGAACAAGTTTTGTGGTGCCTTTCAGCTGCCTACCGGGGTAGTGTAAAAACTACCAACAGAACTCGTTTCTGGCACCTTCCCCGGTGGAGTTGTGCATGGGGTGTGTTTGGAACATTTTGTCACCAGCCGAGTCCAAAATTCAGCGATTCCCCATCTCAGCCCAGAAAGCAGGTAGAACAAGTTTTGTGGTGCCTTTCAGCTGCCTACCGGGGTAGTGTAAAAACTACCAACAGAACTCGTTTCTGGCACCTTCCCCGGTGGAGTTGTGCATGGGGTGTGTTTGGAACATTTTGTCACCAGCCGAGTCCAAAATTCAGCGATTCCCCATCTCAGCCCAGAAAGCAGGTAGAACAAGTTTTGTGGTGCCTTTCAGCTGCCTACCGGGGTAGTGTAAAAACTACCAACAGAACTCGTTTCTGGC